>NW_009195743.1:0-16702 GCF_000690835.1 Fulmarus glacialis | reverse complement strand
GAAAGACGGGAGGATTTTTAAATCTTGAGGCTCTTGCAGCCTGTCAGCCATCTTGTTTATCAGCTGTAAACTCTCCGAGAAGAAAAAGCCCGTAAGAAAAGCTCATACGCTAAAATTACCCACCAGAGGGAGCCCATAAATCCCTGTGATAGGAGGAATAAACGTATATTCAATTAGGGAAATTGCATTTTTACTTATTCTGAAAGTTTGTATATGATGTATTTAGAACACTTCACCACCCACCCACAACCTCCAGTTCTACGGAGAACTGCCTCTCTATATTGCCAACAGCCTCACTGACTCATCGCAATATATAAAGCAACCTTGAAGTTTTGAGGCTATCACTGTTACGCAGTATTTATATAAACTCACCAGTTCATAACGCACTTTAAAAATAGCATGGAAGTCAAAACTCTCCCTAAAATATTTTCTATATGCATATGCTTAGTCTGAAAGGCAGATACATGTGCACGCACACAAGCAAAATGCAGATCACAAACATCCTTTTTTTCAACCCTAGCAAGGCTGCCCTGGCAGATGTGCCGGTTTTGCTAAAATCATCAGGTATTTTACCTCTGAATCCAGTGGGAGCAGATTTAGCTCTAGATGCATCGAACTGGAGGGGTCCCTACGCACTTCTCCAAACGACAGGCTCCAGGGTTTCACACAATTTGCAGGAATGAGGCAGCTCTTGGGCCAGGCCATCACCTAAAAAAGCTGTTAGGGATGGGTACAGTCCTGGGATGTATTTGTCAGTTAATTTCCATCCATCCAAATGCTCCTCAGCACCTTCACAAAATGGTTTTGTGCAGAAGAGATGTGTTTCATCTTTATCAAATGAACTAAGAGCATAACTAGAAGTTTCTGCTTTTCCCATTCAACATTTCTCCTTAGGAAATAAAGTTGCTACAAGAAGGGAAAAGAAAACCACTTTGCACAAAAGCTTGAGACATACATTTGAGCAGTAAAAAGGCACTATTTGTGACAATAGATTGGAGTCTATTCATATGAAGTTTGACAATACACGCTTTTATTTCAGCATCCACTGAAATCCATGTTATTACCCATTTGATTAAAACTTTAGTAACAGATTGCTGATATGCTCGGAATATTATTTATCATTTTAATCAAGTATCTGTTACCCCACCATTACAGTTTACCACTCCTCAGATTCCAACCTGTACACTAATTTTGAACTTATTTTCTTTCAACAAAAGGACTACAGTACAAATACCCAAGTATCCAAAGCCAATACAAAAGGGAGATGAAAACATCCATAGTTTAAAGTTTGTCCTTTGAGCCTCCTAGCAAAAAAGGACACTCATGGTAAAGGGGTCTAGTGATTACCATACCACGCTAGGATGCAAGAGAGCTATATAGGTTTTGTTCTACTTCTGCCACTGCATGATTCCTCCACTGTGCATTCATTCCTCCGCAGTAAAATACACTGATAATCCTGGGATCGTACTTTAAAGCTATCAATGAAAAACGAGACATTAATACTATGATATTAGAGCTATGGTTGCTCTTTATCTACTGTTACTTTTCTGTTCATATTTGAACATTTTAAAAAACCTGTTACTGCATACACTTCTAGCAAGATTTTTTTACCCTTGGAATTTAAATAAGATTTGATGTACTTTGACCTTTTATTCGATCCAATATTGGTTATTCATATTGACTTTAAAGCAATTCTGCTTGTACACTTGTAGCATGACCCAGACAGCATAACAGCTGATAGTTTTGTCCATGTTTCATGTTATCTGTTTGGAATCTTGATGTTTATGCCCATCTTTTTTAAAGTAGTTGACTCATACAATATTTGGGAGACCCAATTCAATCTTTTTCTCAGCCTAGTACTGCTTTTGATCTCTTCACGACATAGGAGAGTAGAATACAGTATTTCAAAAAACATCACTTACTATTAAAGAAAATTACATCTAAATAAAATAAAATGTTACTGAAACGTGCAATCAATAGACAAGCAGAGGTGTAGGCAGGATCAAGAAAGCCACTAGGTGGAACGATGTTTCAATTCTTTTTTTGACCTCAGGTCAATAATCTTCATAATTTAAGAACATCAAAACAGTGCATAAAAGAGGTATAAACAGAGTATAAAGTAGGAGAATAATATTCTTCTGGTGATCGTGGCAGAATGCGCAGCATCCCTACTGATTACCATAACCTAATACTTACTGTAGTGTCTTAAAACCTCTCTAGTCAACATGGGAGACACATGATACATTCAAGTGGGACAGTGAAAAGTTCCTTGCACTGCAGAGCTGAGTTGAGAACTGGAGACAGTACTGTTCCCTTCACACAGACTACTGTTCAAACTTTTATATGCTGATGAATTGGGATAATTTAGCTTACGACCTAAGAGTCAACAGAAGAATCTAAAAGATTACAGAGATAATACATGAGCAAATTAAAATGGTGGTGATTTGTTACCTTATTCAACTGGGAGAAACAAAGGGAAACAACAGAAACCATGAGAGTCACATAGGGGGAAAGTGACATTTTTCCATCTACCTTGCTGAAGTGATCTGGCAGGCTACTGCAAATATTATAAAATAGATAATGGCTATATGAAATATGGAAAATAGAAATATGGAGGCAGTCATCAGACAGGAAGCTGTGCATTTGCAGCCTGCAAACATTCATAATGGGGATTAGATCTGATTTAAGCATCTGATTGACAAAAAAATATATATTGCTGGACCAATCCAGATTTTAAGTTTAGACAAGAGAACTAGACATTGTGTTGACAGGCTAGCCTTGCAACAGGAAAGCTGACCCCTGTTTGAAAGCAAATTAGGACTTTCTTTAGGTATAATAGGGAATTACACAGTTGCAGTATTGTTCTTCCAAATGCAGAAGTCAGGATTTATTTTTTTGAAGGTACAAAAGGGTTTTAACTAAAGGAACGATTTAGGAATTGCAGTGTTCTAGAAGGTGTCCCTGCTGCTAGACTTCCTACTGTCTTGGGTACTCTTGGACCAGCCTTTTGTCTTGATTATTTGCAGACTACCTAAGCTATCCATTACTGGAAAGCTGATGACAAGCAGGTAGTGTGGGATGGGGGAGATCTGGGATCCAACTCATGAATTCCCCATGCTCTGGGTAGTCATTTATTCTAGTGTTAGAAGACTGTTGCAAGATTTTATTTAGATTTAGATTTATTTGAAGACTATGGGTAACAGACACCTTATGCCTACTTTGTTTTTCTATAAATACTTTCATGAGGGGCAAGGCAATAAAGAATCACAGCCCCCATCCGTTCCATTAGGAAAATACAGGAAAATCATGATGATCAGCACACAATAATAAGGACATTCCTTGTTTTCTTGTATACTTGGTTCAACGCTCTTGGGGAGGGGGAGGGGGCGTTCACCAACACAAAACATTGCTTTTTTAACACGTTTGTATCTTTTTTTCTTTTTTTCTTTCAGAGGTGTATCAATAGATATAACCAATTCTAGAGATAAAATGAGCAACTCCACAGTATCACTTTCTTCCAAATTCATAGACAAGTTCACAGCATAAAATAATGCTGACTCTCTTGATCTATGTATAGATTCCTTGCTCACTTAGTCATAAAGAGCAGAAGTCGGGTCAGAGAGGAGGAGAACTATGGAAATAATTCAATACTGAATTGGAAACGGTGGCTGAACAGTAGAAACAGATTGGATTTTAAATGTTATCCTACAGTGTCTGCTATCCTAGACAGCTTTAGGATGCATTTGCCTGTTCTTTGAGAAGAAAATGGTGCCTTCAGTTGCAGAATGCAGAGCCTTCCTGAGAGAAGTAAAGAATTTCGCCTCATGTAAGCAAAAACGGTGACATGGATCCATACAAAAAGAAGACATTTGCATTAGCTATAGATTCTTTTTCCATTTCCCCCCGCCCCAGCCTGTGTGTTCACCATCACTGTGGAGCACAGAGCAGGGATCACTCTTAGGGAGGAAGAGATTGTTGCTGGAGTCAGGCACAAGGTATTTCCTGAGTTCATTATTTTCAAGTAAAAAGTTCTGCAAGCCTGTTGTCTGCTCTGTAGACAGCAATTTATTTCCTCAGTATTTGAAATGTCAGATCTCACCATGCAACTAGAAGTTGTGCTTTACAGAAGTTGTGATTGTGTGCAGCACTGAAGTATATAAGTACATAAATGTTTTAGAAAAAGTAAAATATATTACAGTATTACAGTAACATATGGGAATATCATAGTTCCATAACTACATGCTAATGAACATGATGCGTTGTCATTTAACCACCCATTAATTCTTACTTAGTTTTCACAGTGTATAAAATAACAATCCTGGGTTTCATCTTTCCACAAAAGGTGGACCAAAAAGGTGGACCAAATTTTGGCTAATTACTTTCCAATCTAACTCATTGAGCATATTTTTCTATTACACACACAAACTTTAATTACTAATTGGATTTATTTAACACTTTTTATTCTTGAAGCACTACACAAATAATGAATCTTCTCAACACTATTATTACTATTAATATTTATTATTATTGTTTACCACTATTACTAAACTCTTCATTTACAGATGGTGGAACATCTGTAACCATTTTAGGGAGCTATCCTCAAGAGTAAACAGAAGACAGCAAGCTTTAAAGACTTTTCCCCATTTGTGCGTCAGTTTTTAAAAGCCTGTTCACTAACTCAGCATCGAGTTGAATACTCAGTGTCTTAACACCTTCACAATCAAATCTTTTGCTCTTCTATGCCATGTTCAACCTCACTGACAAGGGCCAGCAGATAAATGTCATCTAGTCTTAAACTTCCCTGACTAAAGAGGGAATAACAAACAGCTCCCAGGTTAGCTGTAGTGGATCATTCCAGGGCACCAGTGCTATTGAAGCAGTCTGTTATTCTCAGCCTCTTTATGGCCTTAACACCTACCTGATGACCCAATTTTTAATTTTTTTTCACTGAACGTGATCCTACTTACTGCCTTTGAAATCTTATGGACCAGCAGCAAGACATTTACAGAAAAGGTGTTCTGCATTTGGTCCGGGCCCTCAGTTACTGCCCCACAGCCAGCATTGCATGATTTTCACATTAAATCTCAAAAGGTTCGGTTTTTTTCAGTTAAGGACTTGCTTAAATTTGGATTAAGACATTAATCTCAAAGTTAAAAATTAAATTCATCTTGAAGGTCAACACCAAATCCCTTCCTTCTCTACCTCAAAGCTAGTTTGGTAGCTCTGGAAATGACAAGATCCCATTTTCCACAAAAGGAGATACAACGTGGGCAGTGGGAGAGCAAGCTTCCCCATACTGCTCTATGGATTTGCTTCAATTCTGCTTTTGGATGTTTGCCTTCAAAAAGGAACGAATATGCAATTCTTCTCTTTTTTAACTCTCTGTTGAGCGTACGAGAAAGGGTGACAACTGAGCCAGTGGCCTCTGTAACTACAACAAACATAGGCTGAGACCAGCATCTCATTTCATGTTACCAACAAACAGCCATTGAATGCTGACAACTTTGCTCACTTCCTACTAGCTACTATGACTTTAGACAGTAACATCAGATTGGAAATCACGTATGTTTTGGGGAAATAAGGATTTTTTAAATCAATTGCAGATGGACTACATTCTCATTCTAAAATCTTCAGCATCATACATGATGAGACAATTTACCAGATGTAAAATAAGTGAAAACTGAACTCTCAGAAGCCATGTCAGTTCTGCTGAAGTTACTTGCAAAATCTATAAAAGGCAAAGGCATAGAGGAGCAGGCCACAGAGGCAGAGTTGATTAAAAATTATTTATCTTACAGCAATATAGTTCAAACAACGCTTTTATTAGCCAGGAAGAAGATAACGGATATATCCCCATCTTCCAGAAATCAGGGCATGGAAATAAGGACAGAGCTTTAAATATCCAAGGAGGCATTTGATCTGGAAGACGGATGCGCAAGGAGGGTCCAGAGACAATACACCAAAAAATCTGAGCTAATTTCTACATTGGTAAGAGGGATGACAACCATGCAGCAACAACAACAAACCTCACAAAAGTTATCGACAATACACCCATTTATGTCATTCTAAGCTTTTTCTTATTAAATTATTAAATACAACATTTCAAAATGATCTTTACTTAATTTTAAATGAGCTTTAAAAATCTTGAAAATTACCTGGGGCAAAGAAACACTTAACTCAGCCTGAAGCAGAATGCTCTCAACTTCTTGTTTCACTGAAATCTCTAAAAATGTTCCAGTTCAGGTGGACTCTAAATGTATTGCCTTCCACTCCCAGTTTTCAAATTTCAGCAACTCAAAAAAAAAGTTTCTTCAGACAGTTCCTGTCTGATGAGATAAATGTTAGTCCCCTGAACTACCCAGTCTTTTGATCCACTTTATAAGGCATAAAACCCAGCCAGATACGATATAACTGTGTTTGAAACTATTTAACAGAATCCCTGCTTTAAGGCAAAACAGGTTTCTTTATGGTCTTGGGATGTTAGAAGAGGTTGGCAAAGCTCCTTGGGTGTGGAAAGACCTCTGCCTGCGGCACCCTGCTTCACCGCGAACCCAGGGGACGCTGGTATCTCAACATCCGTATACGCAGTCGTTCGCTGCTGTGTTTTTCTTGTTTGTTTTTAACAACTGCAGATATGAAATATAGTGTGCCATGCCCTATTTACATGAATCAAAAGACCTATTTACAAATACATCAGATAGGGCGTCCTAGCCTTTGCAAATCTGATTTCTCCCCAAATTTAGCATGCTCTTCTCATTCCGTTTTCACTTTATGAGCTTATTTCATGTCCTGTAGTATGAAGATGATTTCACCAGTAAGAACAACTGACTGATTGGATTATTTTTTATGCTGTACAACAGCAGTCATTAATCTTTACTCAGAAAAGGCAGCTCATTTTTCCCCTATTTCCATACTTTGAGATTAAATTCATTTCTTCATTTCATTTTAATAATGAAAATAAATATCCATGCTTTATATATTTCAATTAGCCTTTTATTATGACTGTTGGTCTACTTTATACCAAAGACTACAAAATCTAGTATTGAAATACTCTAAAACTATAGCACAGGATTTTCTCTAGAAACTCCCTAATTCTAGTCTGAGTTTCACAATTAACTTTTTCCTCCACTGAACCACAAAAGCAATTTTTAATATTTAACTGCTGTAACCCCTTTTTTACTTATAGATTACAGGGGGGCCTGACTAGGTCATATTCTCCACGGCAACAACATTTATGTAATAAATGAATACTAGCTCACATTCATAGAATCCCTTTCATAAGATATAAAGGTAAATAATAATCATGATTGCTCTTCTCAGACTGTCAGGACATAGATCTGATGTTTTACTTTGCACATCACCAGCTGTCGTTTTCTCCAATAGTAAATGAGAATTCACTAGTGCAAAGTTTCTTATACGTTTCTTTCAGCAACACTGCTAGCATAAACATTCCCCCCCTTATCCTGCTTGTTCCTGGTATTCGGTTTTGCTGTTTATTTTTAACCTGGACCAGTTCCCAGATCTATTTCATTGTATGGCCCCACTAACAGCTATGCTGGCATTGTTGATGGGGTAATGTGGGGAGAAAGAATGGCTGGAGACAAAGAGGGATGCTTAAAGTTGGTACTGCTGCAAAAGAATACATCTGAAAACACAGCTTTAGTTTTACAATGCATCTTCTGTATTATAGGATACTGATCTGAATTGAGCTGCAGACCTTGGAGCACAAATTACAAGCACTTAACGTTCGTCTCCCATTCATCTCCTTTAGACCCGCTACTTGCACCAGCTGCTTCTATTGATACCATACAGCAACAACTTTGTTGACTATTGGAGAGCAGTGAATGTTCTTACTACAAGTTAGGCTTTGGCAGATGAGCATTTGCAAGCCTTTCTCTGGTAGTTTGAGGTATTGCGGCCTCCAGGTGTCCTTTTTGCTCTTCTGCCAAAAATGCCTGAGTAGCAGAGTGAGCAGAAGGGAATGCTTGAGCCTCAGCTGCTCCAAGTACAGCCTGTGGTATCTTAGCTCAGCAACCTTTTTTCCCACATCTCCCCACCCTCCCGCACCACTGGGGTTGCTTTCCAGGCACTCCACCTCCTGACTGTGAGAAGCATTTTATTCCCATAGGACAGACTGAGGAGGAGGCTGGGAGGTGAACCTTCATGTGCTTGCAAAGTGCTCTTTCTGCTTCTGCTCTTCTGTATTCCCTTGGCTGCTGTGTCCCTGCCCCCTTTCCCAACTAGATTTTTTTCAATGAAGCTCTATTTCAGTCCCAGATGTATTCCTTTTTCACCTACTGCCTACAGCAAACTTTCTTCTCTGCTCCCAGGTAGCCTTCTGTAGTTACCAAGGTGGGGGACACCTTGCTTCAAGAAGCGGTGTTTATGATGCTGTATGACCAAGGGAAGGGAACTTGAGTGGTAGTGCCAAACTGCAAGGAAACAGCAGAGGCATGGGCAGATGTCCCCTCGCTGCCTCTGCTGAGAAGGTGTATGAGTAGGGAGAGGCTAGGCAGTGGAGGCAGTGCGGTTCGCTGGGGAAAGTATCATCTGAAATCTGTGCAGCAAGATTCACCAGAGTTAATCTCTAAAACCCCTTAAATTATTGCTTGCATAGGAAAAGTTTAAAATGCATTTTTCTCATGTTTCTCCATTCTGTTACTGATCCAGAGTCAAGAGGTTTGTGGTCAGGATTAGAAGTAAGGAGGCACAGCCCATTGCTGTTTCAATGTTAATGCCATTTGTGACACATCCCGAGTTATGACTCTAACAGAAGAAAATGTCTTATGACCAGAGCTACTTGGGTGGAGCCTTTAGCTAAACAAAAGCTGAAAAACAGCTGATCAATGCTTTCTCTTGATGATTTAAAGTTGTAATCTTATTATGAAAATTAACCTTAGGAAGGCATCAAGCAATTTCCAGATGAGGACTGTTGCTAAGGGTCTTACATGGTTTGGCAGTTATATGCTGCAGTTTGTAATAATCCATTTGCTACTGTTGATTATATCATATTTAATAGATAGTACTCTGTAAACCCCTGTGTTGTTCGTAACACAGTTGCCATCTCTGAGTTTTACTCATGATATAGTGTACCTTTAGACAACATAGGGTATGTCTACACAGCCTTCTTCCAATAGACCTGGGATTACACGGTCTGTGCCCTTGGATGAGCAGTCACCTTGCTGACATCTCAGGTTAAGCATTGCCCCAACATGGTTTCCCTTTAGTTCAGGGCTGAGACAAAGTGAGCTTATGTCAGCATGATAAAAAACCATGTGAAAATACCTTAGGGATATTCACAGCAGCTGCCCTGCTAATCAAGGAACACCAGGGGACCCGGGGAAATTCTAATTGTCCACCCAGAAGAAGGGCTGAAACACATTTCCCGCTTACTGTCCCTCTGCCCTTTGCCATGCCAGGTAGGCAGCAGTCCCTATTCCTGTTGGTTTTACTGTGAAACTGGAACTCGCCGGCTAAGTTGCTGGAGAACACCCCCACTAATTTAGAGGGTTGTTAAAGAAGAATGAATTGCATTTTCTCTAAGAGGAACATACCCCAAGGAAATAAAAAAGAAAAATACGAGAACCCTTTTTCTCTGTACTGAGAGTTGCAGAATTAACTTTTCTTGACCGCACTTCTCACTGCCTGGGTAGGGCTACTGTAACACTTCAGTTTATAATAAAAAAGTTTAAGCCTTCACTGCCTCGCTTCATTTGCCATTAAAACTCCTCTAAAAGGCGACAGGCATTTCATTTTCTTCTCGATCCGTTTGCGACATGTATCGCGCCGTGCTCAGGGCAGCAGGAGCTGAGGCTGCCGGGAACACTCGGCAATACCCAGGACCCGGAGCTTGTGTTTAAGCCGCAGCTCCCTGCCAGCTGGAGACACATTTAACATTCCCTGCATGACTTCAGCAGTTCAGCCGCTTTCCCACATTCCACAGCTGGCCTCCCACCACCGCGCAGCCTGCAAGCACACACCACACCAGGGTCATATTCTTGCCATCAATTCTCAAGTAGAACTTGCTAGTGAAAGCACTGGAAAGTTCTGCTTAAAATGTGATGGCACCATAAGGTCCGAACGTCTTGGTGTCTCCAAAGTGGCAAGGCTACGTATAAAAAAGTACTTTCCATTTGCTCTTCAGCTCCTCTGTGTTTTATAAAAGGCCTGCATATCTTGGGAGCCACAAAATGGTTGGGTGGCAACCCTGTAAAGTCCCAGAACAAATCCTTACTACTATGAGTAATCCCAGTGCTTTACAACAGGACGCATTTGGAAAGTAAGTCCTTTAGGACTGCATCCATGGAGGTTTATTGTTAATAGCTCTTTTTTCTGACTGCAAATTCATGTTGCTTCACGTGCACGCCACATGCATTTTTGTCCTTGTGCAGAAGTTAAAAAAAGGAAGCATGGAGTCTGGAGATGTTAATTTTTAATACCATAATTAGCTTAATGGGTTACAGTGGTTTGTATTTTTTTATGTCTACAAGCTGAACTGGCTCATGCCTTTTTTGTCATGCTTTTTGTGTCATGAAAAAATAAACAACAACAAATTTCTGGAAGAATTGATGAAGACATGTAAATTCAGTAAATAGTGAGACTTCATGACAGCAACATTGTGGCAATTCATACTTAGAATTAATCTAAAAAAAACCCCAAAACTATTCAAACAATTTATAGGTTAAGCATCGAGATTTTATGGGGACAACCACTAAGAGGGAAACCTATCGTATAATCTGTATCTGTATTCCTCATTTATCTAATTCCAATCACATCAGTGGTTAGGGACTGTGCAAATAAAGAATACTTGCACAAAATTAAACCTGCACATCTGGGTGTGTTGGACAGAAAGGTCTACAAATGCATTTTAGTTTTCCCTAGAAACAGTGAATGAGACTGAGTGAACATATCATTGACTTTCTGGGGTACAACACCGGACTATTAATTCCACTGAAATAATGATTTGCATAGCTGAAGTGAGCTTGACATGGATGTATATCATCTGGATGTTTCAAGTCTACTGAGATAATTGCAATAGCCGTGAAATTGGTTCATAGATCTGGACAGGGGACCAATGCAATGCTTGGGCACTACTCATGTATCATTTTAGGCCTATTTTGGGACATAAATAGGACCTCATCTTTGTGTAGCACCTTATACTGACATGATTTGGATCCAAACATGTACCAGAAAACATCTACCAGAAGATGCAGTTTATGTGTTTTATCTTCTGATAATTGTTTTAGCACTTATTTTACCAATGTTCGAGTGAATGCCTTAAAAAATTCAACCACCCATATTATCATTATAACATAAAGACATTTGGCCCACATTTTGAAATATCAGGTAACATCCTCTCGGTTACTTTAAAAAGCTAATTTAAATCCAAGTTGCAAGAAAAGTATCGCTCAAATAAGATGCTATCTTCCTTTTACAATTAAAAAAAATCAGAGAAACATATTTTGTACAAACTATTTTCCATAAACTCATTTTGAGCGAAATCCCAGTTTATGAGTTAACACAACAAATAAAATACAGTCCAGCTCTAAACCTAGCTAATACAAATTTATCATGGAAGCAGTGACAACCCCTTATCTGCACAGGGATGGCTGGCACCAGTACACGGAGGGACTAGCGACAAATGCATGCCATTAGGTATTATTAGAAGAAAAATGTGCTGCCAGTGAGGAGAAGGTAGATTTATATTAGCAGACATTAAAACTTTATTAAGACAGAATTATTTACAGCCACAAGACATGCAGTGTAGCACAATATTCTTACAGCCTTAAAGTAAATGTGATAATTGCAATTGAAAGTGAACTAACTCTAATGGCTTTCTGAGTTTATCTCCCTATTCATTGGGCATAAGCCCATTGAAATGGGTGGAAATACTGGTGAAGTTACCCATAGATAGCAACAAAAAATTTCCCCACCTAAGCTAGCAGGCAGGCCTCTCCAGTCCACAGTGGGCACAGCTGTGCCTTTACTGATTCGCAGCAGCCATGTGCCTTTAGGTTTAGCATTTCCTTTTACTCTCCTCAGCCTACAGTTCTTGCACGCCTAAATACCAGCCACCGCCTAAACCCCGGGTGTCCCCATAGGGGCTTGTTTCCAGTCTACAAGCACAAAGCTGTGTACCAAGCGTGTTTGGCAAACGGTGAATTCCTCTCACAGTCTACACAGCTACTATCCATTGATTTATGTACTTAGAGCACCAACATATTAATTTGACTTTGCAAGCCAGGGACTTTCTTTGGATTCCCAGGACATACAAAACCCTATCTAATTAAAAAAGCAAGAGCTCATTAGATATTGAAAGAACTTCTTTGTATTAAAAATATGAGGGAAAGGTATTGGCAATAGTTGGCAATGTAATATCAATCGCATCTGGCAGAAAGGCCTAATTCAAAGGACAGTAATTTGAGAAAATGTATTTCAAAGGTAATAAAGTTGCTGTACATTCACAGACAAAAAAACTTCTTGATGGGGCTGCTTGGAAGAACACTTTCTAACACTGTTAGCAAACATGCTGCAGGATTGCTAATGAAATTGTTTATCTCCTACTCACACAAGAGTCCATGCGCTATTCCTAAGTTCTGTGTTTTTAAAGCAATAATACTGGCATGTCACCATTCTCCAGCTGAGTATCTGTCCAGACAAACGATATGCCATTTTTTTAAAACTGAAAAAAATTATTACAGAATAGACAGCACTGAGGGACTGACAACATAAAATGATGATTATTCCTCTTGCTATCAGCTCTCGTATAGAGTAGAATGTAATTATTCTATCATAACTGTAATGAACTGCAATTTCAGACAATAGCGTGAATAAGGTTTGATCAATGAGCAGTAAAAACTGCTCAGTGAAAATGAAGAGAATGTATGGTTTAAACATTTTAACTTCAAGTCTACAAATACTACAAAAACCTGTTTTAATCTCTGATGAGTGAGTGTTGTGATTATCTGAAATTGCACAGGATTAGTATTATTCCTACAGAAAGCAAAGGTCAAGAGGTCTCAATTAAAAAAAGGAAAATTTGAAAGAAAACATTGTCTATTTGAAGCATTTATATTTATAATTTGTCCTTTGAACTGTTCTTCTCTTCTGGATGCTGATGAAAGTTCAGAGCATTTTTTATATACAATACAATTAGTGTTCATCTTTCTGCAGTGTCATCAACTGCATACAACCTAGTTAATTGTCCTAGATTTAAACAAGTCATATACTGCACATTTAAATTCATATCCTACATTAACTTCCATTTTTACATACAACCATTATTAACAGTTTTTCATTGAAAATGTTCATTCAGATATAGTCTCTACATAAAAATAAACAGCTTAATAGAAACTGAGTGCAGCAAGTTAATGAAATAACATTAGTAACAAGCACTAGAAGAACCATTATGATGTCTACATATGCAAAAGTGGTATCCAAAATAATTTATTTTAAAATAAAAATTAAAAATAACTAGAACAAGTATGAAATCCTTCTGGAAATTCCTCCTGTTATAATGTGAAACACAAGTATTTCTGAGACTAATGACATGCCAAACTGCAGTTCCAATTCAGATTATGCACTTTCACATTCTACCAACTGGCTTGTTGCTTTAGCTTTCCTTTATTCCTTCAGTAATTTGGGTTTGCTTTTCTTGGGTTATTATACCAAAGCAAGGATAAGTATAGAGAGGCTTATTAGTCACAGAAATAAGGGTGCACAAAAACAATCAAAATTAATTTTGCAATACGTTAAATAACTATTAGTCCATACTTGCAACTACCAAATTCAGGTACACATTCACATGTCAAAACTGAGTTCATGTTTTGCTATGCCCTTACCATTATTTTATATAGCTAATTTACTTCTTAAGCTGTATAGGTGAAAATGCAGTTATGCCCCTTGATGCACTCAGCTACCACGGGATAGAATTACAAGTGATGTTCTCTATTCCTGTTTATGTTGTAAGTTCCAAGAATGACTATCATAGAAGTACAATGGAGGTCTTCTTAGCAGTATGCTGACATGAAAGAAAAGTTCAGCTATGTTGTTTAATTATGTATACTCCAGTGCTAGGCAACTCTCCAAACCTTACTGTAAACATTGTTTAAGGTTCATCCAGATCAGCACGATAATGAAGCTTACACTTTTTACACTTGGCTTTAAATGACAATTGCTTTTCTTTATGGTTTTATATTTACCTGTACTGAAGCACAGTTAGAGACATCATACCGGGCTGACCTTTTTCTTTTACAGAATGATGGGTTGTCCTCTAAAGCCCTGGTCTAATATTCTGTTTACGTGGTGCTGTTTTCCTGGACAGAGAACTGATCTGTTATCTTTTGTTAGCTTGTCTGGAGAACATATTCATCACAGCCTAACAAATGGCAATATTAGATTAATAAGGAAAAAAGTGCATATGCAACAAACATGTTGAATATTTTAATGGAGCCAAAAACACTTAATAGTTCCACAAACTGTATGGTTACTCTGAGAATATCATTCATGTTCTAACAAGTATGTACGCACATAATAATGTAAAACTGGCACCATTAACTCTAATGTATAATCATTATGAAGTTATTTCTGTTAATGTAAAGACATCTTCCACTACAAAAATATACAGCTGAGGCCAAAAATATAGGACATGTGTGCTCCTTCAATGGCGAGTTGTTATTAGAAGTGCAGACTGGGTGTGTGTAGGCAGACAATTATGAGACAAAGAACACTACATTCCTAAACTTCAGTTCAATATAAGAAGAAAGTTCATTTATTGTTCAAAGGACAGAATTTACAGTGTTCCAAGTTTCTATTATATAAGTGCTTCTGTATTGTATGCTCAGCAGGACAGTGAAATTTCACTGAAGAAATGGCCATTAGATTTCATATAAATGCATAGTCTTCATGTGAAATCCCTTTTCAGGGATGAGTATTGCAAGATGTGCTTTTTGTAATTGGCTGTTATTTTGCAACATAATAGAATAACCAGTATAGTATTTCTCCAACCCCAACTACATATGTCTAAAAACTTATGCAAAGTTCAACACACCTAAACTTTTATCGACGTGTTTGTCAGAATCTAGATAATTCAGAGCTATGGTAAAGACAGGCAAATACTTCAGACTTGATCTGCAGAGGTCAGATAGAACTTCAGATTTTTAATCATGTGAATATTCTTAACTACATGAATAGTTCCAAATGCTGTTCCCATGATTAAACATTTTAAGAATTGTGACACAGAGCTGAAGGTTGTTAAAGTTGACAGAAATTAAGTATTAGCAAAAAATAACATCTCACTTTGTTGGAACTGAGGTGTATATATAGTTCTTTTGACAATGAGATTAATGTGTTGCTTTGTTCTTTATCAGGTCTCCAACAAGTCTGACATTATCTCCCTAACTATTGAGATTTCCCTAATAGTACCCATTAGTCACAGGATATTGAATGCACATTATGCAACAAAGTTTTCAAAAAAGTAGTAGTCTGTCTTAAACCCAAGGATTATCACACAAAACACTACTACTACCCAGTTTGTTTATACCCTCCTAAGTCCATTTTGTCTCCTGTGTTTCATTAAGACATGAAAGCCTCCGTGGCAGTCATGCACCTCGTGCAAAGGATTCCTGACCTGTGTGGAGGGCTGCCAGGATGCTTTTATAATATCAAGAGTAACAACTGATAAGCTAAATCAATTACCAAGCACCTTGTAGTCTATCACATGTAGTGGCAAACCCAGCTTCCAGAGAAAATCCTCCTGACCACCTGGGCTCATGTGAACAGAACCTCAGGTAAAATAACAAATATAAGAAAACCTGCATTTCCTTTACTATTTATTTTATTTCAAATAAACATCCTTTTCTATTTCCCACAAGAATTTGCTCTCCGCAGGTTTGGCTGGATCCTCAGCAATTCCTTATGTTTATCAAAGGCAACAGAGAAGGGTCTCCCCAACTATGAGAGCTGTTTAGCCAAAATCGTCATCATCACCTTCCCCACCTGGCACAACAACGCTCTAGGCAGGCAGGAGTATCATGGGAAGAAGACGAGATGGATGGAGTCCAATACCCTCCCTTAAACCTGACCAGTATAGGGCTTCAGTTTGTACTGGGAATGGATTCACGAAAAGTGAGTGGAGTTGACACTACAGAAGGTACATCCGCTTGAGGACAAAACAGCTCGACCTGCAAGGGTCTGGGCCACTGTGAAAATGAATAGTCATAGAATCATAGAATCATTAAGGTTGGAAAAGACCTCTAAGATCATCAAGTCCAACCGTTAACCCAACACCACCATGCGCACTAAACCATGTCCCTAAGCGCCTCATCTACACGTCTTTTAAATACTTCCAGGGATGGCGACTCCACCACTTCCCTGGGCAGCCTGTTCCAAGGCCTGACCACTCTTTCAGGAAAGAAGTTTTTCCTAATGTCCAGTCTAAACCTCCCTTGGCGCAACTTGAGGCCATTTCCTCTCGTCCTGTCGCTTGTTACTTGGCAGAAGAGACCAACCCCCACCTCGCTACAACCTCCTTTCAGGTAGTTGTAGAGCGCGATGAGGTCTCCCCTCAGCCTCCTTTTCTCCAGGCTAAACAGCCCCAGTTCCCTCAGCCGCTCCTCATAAGACTTGTGCTCCAGGCCCTTCACCAGCTTTGTTGCCCTTCTCTGGACACGCAGCAGCACCTCAATGTCTTTCCTGTAGTGAG
>NW_009195742.1:12564-19392 GCF_000690835.1 Fulmarus glacialis | reverse complement strand
CCCTATCCCAGCCAAAACCAGGACAACTGGCGTTTCTAACAGGATATATATCTACTGTTTGAAAAAAGACAAATGCAGGCAGACTATTCCAAATTAGATGCTACATAGTAGGTCTCTGCTGTATGCTTAATAGACGTTTCTACTGTTGGACATCTAAGGTTGTTACCTGCTGTTCTTGCCCCTAATTATGAACACTGGTTTCTTTTGAATCTAGCATTTTGCAGAGAAGTTTGAGTCCCCAGTTTTCATCTCATCTCGTCTACAGTACTTTTAGATCAGTATCAGAATTCGGTAATCAGTGCAGGAGCACAGTTTTTTTGATCCTCATTCTTTTAAGAATGCTCCACACCAGCATGTTTTGATTTAGAGGTGGCTTCTTATATGTAGTAGAAGAGTACCCAAGGCAGATAGTTTTCAATGAATAAACAATTAGTTTTATCATCAGGGCTACCATAGTCTTCAAGATGACTCTCTGCACTGTTTAATTATTCCAACTTTTTCCTCTCTGCTGTGTATCTGTCTATACTGTTAAATGGCCATTTAGACATCTTCATTGAACATTTATTTAGATAGGTCTAGGTCTTCATGCCTATCATATGGGCTTCCTGGATTGCCCTCACGATCTGCTGGTGGCACTATGGGACACTAATCTGCCTCCAGTAAAGGAGTCTGCTCACCACTGACTCAGGAATTTAGTTTCTCCAGTAGCCAGGATGGCACTTAGAGCTTGCCAAAGAAAGCTCTAAAACACATCATGAATGTGAGGTTCTCAAAAATGAACTTGCAGTTTCTTGATTCACCACTCTTGAGAAACAGGAATGCACATTGTTAGCCGTGGGCTGGGTCTATGCTGATATTCTTCTAATGTTGAAGATGCATCTATACCACCAGCACTTGGCTTGTGGCCTCCTCTGGACCCCATAAAGTGTCTGTGGTCTGAAGGCATAAATGTGTGTGCATGTTTTTCAAGTTCAGAATATCTAAAATGTGTTCTGATTCAGCCCATTGCAATGGGGTTTACGCATTCTGAAACAAGAGGTAGTCCAGTTTCTAGGGATATTCTAGTCTGGATATGACAGGAAAGTGCACTATAGAGTCTGAGGATTCAAAAGCTTACTATAGTGTTGGAGGTAGTGATAGCAATGGTGCAATCACCTTCATACTCCCACTATAGACAGTCCCCATGTTCCCTGAACCATGTCTGGATATTGCCCCAGTGAATACTATCAGTCAGAGACAAAAGCAGTGTGAGGGAACGTGGAATGCAATATGGATGACCAGTGCTGCAGTGTTAGAGATGCCTCCCTGGCTTTATTCTACTTAGATGTGCAGGCATCGGTATAAGCATACCTTTAAAGATCAGTGTGTGACTGGGGGAGATCGGGACATGACATTGATAAAATGTGAGAAGTATTTGGTAATAAAATTGGAAACAAAGAAACAGAATGGAAATAAAACAAAAAGCACTATTAAGAACTAGCATTATTAAAATCAACCAAAAATTCAGGTCTGCAAAACTCAGGAGCTTTTCTTAGGTTAGCATCTACCAATCATTGATGCTAAGGGGACAATTTCAGTGATAATTCAATATCTCAATTACTTTGTAAAATTAGCTGCTTGGTTTCTAGTTATAACCTGCTTTATTGGGTAACAAATGAATAGAAATGAATGAGAGGAACCTCAAAGCCTATTTTCTTTTCCTTCTGTTATTCCCTGCGTTACTATCATTGTATACTGGTTCTGTGTACAACCAAGATGAGAGTGAAGCATTGTTAGGCTTGTCCAGACACAAAAGGCAGCAGCAAATCTCTTTGAAATGCAGATTCCATATCTCATCAATTGCTGTTCTGTTTACATTTCCATTGTGTTCTTTAACTAGCCTGCTCTTTCTTGCTTAGACAACTCTCTGGCTCTTTCCGCCCAGCTTGTTTAGTTTATTGTAATATGTTGTATAACATCAGAAAAAATTGTAGTACAAACATCTTACTAGCCTTACAATTTTCAATTCCTCTGGTATTTTATAGGCACCAAATGTGACTCAGCAGTTTAAAAGAAAAGTGTTAGGATGAATCAATAAACTTCCACCTCTTCTTTTTGGGGATTATTGCATTGGCTTATTCATCTTTGAGTGCGGATCCTTTGGCTACAATGCTAAAAAAGTTTGACTGCCAAAACAGTTTGGTGAGTTGGAAGTTTTTTTGTTTGGACTTAGTTTTTCCAGTTTTGACTGCAGCCAAAAGCTGCATTATGTATATCCAGTAGTATTGCTAGTTAAAATTGGTAATTTTCAGCTCTAATCTTCTTACAGAGAATCTGAAGTAATCATATGTGGATAATACCCTAAATATAATGGAGCTATTTTAAGCGCTAGGATCAGGTAATACTACTATTATATTAATGTGAGATGATGAAGTAGAAACAGATTTTAAAAATCCTTCTTAATGGAAGCAAATTCAGCAGCATATCTTTTATATATTTTTAATCTCTCTTTTCCCCTCCAGAGTTGACTGATCTTTACCCAGCTCAAACTCATTAAGCTTGTATTAACTGTCAATTCCAAAGCCACATTTATAACTCATGGCCAGAATTTTTACCTTGATTGGTAAAACTGACTTCATTTTTTCCAAAATAAAAGAATGAAACAGTTGTAATACTTTCTTATCCATTACCATAACTGCAAACTCTATTCATAAAGGGTTTCCTCTGTGCCCAGTATGAGAAGAAAAAAAACAAACCACATGTTTCGTGATAATGTTCAGATTTGCCATAAAGATGTGACTGGAAGGTTAATATAACATGTTCATATTGATTTCTGAATATTTTATATTTATGATTTTCTGAATTTTTTATATAAAGAAAGAGTATTATTGAAACTGTGAAAACAATCTGGGCTCCATATGGCTAAGAATTCCATGTTTTCGGAACTTTCAGCTTAGGTTTTGATTGTTGGTCAGTGTAAGCTTCCCTCTTGCACACCCTGTGGCTGCAAGCTTCTTTTCAGGCAAACAGAGCAAGGTTTATAAGCACACTGAGCTGGAAGACTTTTTGCTTAAGCTATAATGCAGTCAGAAGTGCACTTGTTTGTTTGACGTGTACCATGTCTGTGTATAATCTACTCACAATTGAATAGATGAATGATCCTAACATTCCTTTTTAATTTTCTTTGGTTTTATTTGATAATCAGTTATTGCTTGGGTTTTCTATGCTATTAAATAGTATCAATATAATTTAATGTAAATATATAGCAGAATGACATAAAGCAAATGATGTTACATTTAATTTACATTACAAATATATTAAGCTTGAAGTAAAAAAAAGTCTGACTCACTTAGAAATAGTGTATTGATCAACTTGCTGTGTGTAAGAAGCCAAACGTATAGACACATCTATTTTCTTTACTGCTCTCTAGTAGGTAAATGTTTAACTTAGTGCATTTCATACAGGTTTCCCAGCAAATACATTTTATGTCTGCGCTAAATTTTAAAAGTGTATTTTGGGTAAACACAATACTTTTACTGATAGCACCATTTTATGGCTCAGTTTGGATGTGAGAGAACCTTGTTTTCATAGAGGAACCATGATTTACAGTATTGTCTTCCATTTATTTTAATGACTGTTTTTAAAATGCTGCAACATGTTCTGTACTCATGAATGTTTTGCATGGATTTACGTAGATTAGCACTAGTAGAGGAGAAAAAAATATGCTTTATTTATTTATTCTTTACACATCACACTCTAAAATTGTTGAAGGCAAAATAGTTGTGTGTTTTGCTAAGCAGAGCGGCTTAGACATCCCTATCTGTAACTTGACTTAAATGTCATTGCTAATAGATACAGTCCTATAACAATAAAATTCATGATGTAAAAATTACAGCATTTACAGTCAGATGATGTAATGATGACAAATCAGAAGCTGATGTTTTCTACTTCAGTTGTTTGTTCTTCAAGCTGATTTTCTTGGTCTTAAAATGTTGAACCACTTCTATTGTTATCTGAGTTTTTAGTGACATTGCTACATAACACTGTAATAAAACCAAGTGCAACTGGGATATTTAAAAAGACCTTTGATATATATGGTATTCCAGAGAAAGTATTTATTTTTCTTTTCTTTTTTTTTTTTTTTAAATAAAACCTTCAGAACATAAGCAAAAACAGTTTTCCAATATTATCTGTTTAGTCTGTACATACCATAGGCAATACAATTTTAACCAGTATCTCAGTTTTCTTTTTAAGATTAGACAGATTGTCTTGCCAGTCCTTCTAATTGGAAGGCGATCAGAATATTTTGCTAAATTATTTTCTGGCCAGGATTTTCCCAAATATTACTCAATTATGTATGTTGTGCAGTATTTTGTGATATCATCAATTACATGATCTTTCAATGCATTAATGGTATTTGCATAGTAATTTGCCTTCATTTTCCTCCATCTTTCAAATGCTGAATATGTCTAAAGAGAGCATTTACAAAGTTCATGCAGTCATTTGCTCTCCACAGATATTGATGGCAGTTGTTTCAGTTAAAACCCCACTCAGTTCTCTGAAATACTAGGAGTAAGTTCTTTCCATTAGGCAAGAAAATCACCCTTAATCACACCTCCATTCCTGTTGCTCTGAACGCTGGCTGGCCACACACCATATAAGCCCCAGGGTTAACCACGATATTTATAAGGCCTTTCACTTCTCATCCTGTCTTCAAAATCCGTGTTCATTCTCATTCTTTCCATTATTGGGTTTTATTTGATTACTGTGGCTCTCTGCTTGCAAGCCTAAGACAATTTTAGACCCAGAATACTAAACACACATCAATGCTGAAAACCAAACCTTTTTAGTGAATATCTAAAAACAGATGGACACTTCTCAGCATTACTGTCTCCGAGCATTTATAAACATATAATTCCTTCTTTGCTCTCAGGATCAGTGAAAGCAAACTTTCAGTTACATTATAATTTTACTTAAATTTGTGGTCTTTCCTTAGTGTTCTTGTGACTTTTTGTTCCTCTGTTGTGCTACACATTATAGATCATCTATCTGTTTACTATACTTAATGCCATGAAACTCTTCAATTCGCTGATGTGTGTATGCCCTTAGTAGACTGCTTCACTGATCCACAGGCAAGTGTCTCCTGAGAAGTCAGTGCAATGGGTAAGAACTGATGCATGACAGAAGCTGGAGTTCTGCTGAAGACCACACTTCTGACATCCTAAAACAAAGTGCTCAGCCATCATCATGAACAAGAATTCAAAACCAGCTTATTTATAGATGGCTATATTTGTTAGAATGATCTTAGCAAAATTCAAGAGGTGTTAAAGTATTTCTGCCACACCGAGCCCCAGTACCCATTGCTGCCCCAAAGGCACCCGGTAGCCTGCAGCAACAGACTGGGGACCAGGAAGGGGGGAGGAGAGGTTTCGGAGAGGTAAGGGTTGTTTTCCCAAAGTGCTTGTTTTTTCTTTCAGTGCCTGAATTGGTGATTAGCACTTTAGTTAATTGATAAATTCCATTTACTGAAATTCCCCTCAAGTCAGTAAACTGTCTTTTGCTCATGACAGCTCTATGAGCATGTATTTTGCTATTTGTCCAAGAATTTCTGAGCAGTCTTCTTCATTGTTTTTTATTTTACAGTTGATCTTTTGACAATTGATTGTGACATCACTAAATGTTATAAACATTGACTGCAGAAACACACAGCATGGTTGAATATGAACACATCAGTGGAAGGGAAATGTGAAAGGTTATGAGCAATGCACTTGCCAGCTGGACTTTTCGACAGCTGATATTCTATTCATTGAAACTTCAATCAATTGACTATTAGACCTGTGACGATATACCTAAAAAACACTATCATTTTCTATCTGTCTATCTGTGCTAGACAAAGATTGGAAAAAGCAGTTCCTAAAACAAAATACAGCGTTGTCAATAGAGTAAACAAGCAAAAGGTGCAAGCAGAGGAAATAGCTCTCTTCTGTTCAGTTGAAATAAAAGATTGTCCTGAGTGACGAGAAGAGTCTGCTTCAGAGCCAAGAGGTCAAATCTCCTGATTCCAATTCACTGGAATTCAACAATTGTTTATCCTATTTACAAGTTTCTCATGTCTGATCATGGACTGAAAAATGAGCATTGCATTTAAGTGTCATTTCAGATCCAGGTATTATGAATTCATAAATTGTATGTGGGCACAGTATTCTAATACATACAATGCTGATTTGCTGAATAATAGAGCTCTTCCAGCTACAAGAATAAGAAAATAAGAACTAAAAATAATCCAGAATGCAGTTTTTATTTCATACAGCAAACAGCGGTTAGAGGTGATCCAACACAGGGATCCTGTAATTGTAATTTGCAGTATTGGCTTATGAGGACGCTGCCAACTATATCACTTCACGAGAAGAAATGCTACACTTTGAAAGAGAAAGTTGCCATCATACAAAAGGGTGAAAAAATAAAAAAGACAGCTGGGAGTTGACTATCAGTAATAAAAAATTACATGAACTGTTAAGGGATGTTAGTTGAGAGCGGCCTTCACCACCAGTTGCTCTGGGTCAGAACTTGCTCCTGCCTGGCCAGTCACTCAAACTGCCACAGAGGAAGCACTCCGACAGCACCCCCACCGAGGGCAGACAGCCCAGCCCCCTCCTCCTCCTGGGCTGGCAGAGACAGAAGGTCATTAGTGCAGCACACATGAGGGACTCTCCAGGTTCACAAGCACACGCACATTTGCGGATCCTCTGCCTGCCCGGCACCCCTGCCCCGATCTTGGGCGCCCTTGCCTGCCCCATGGGTTGGTCCCCGACTCACTGGCTGGTCCACCTCAGTGCTCACTGCAAACAC
>NW_009195742.1:0-12417 GCF_000690835.1 Fulmarus glacialis | reverse complement strand
ACTCACCCCACAGCACCACACGCTCGTGAGTCCCCCTGGGCACACCAGCACAGACCCTCTGCCCTCCTGAGATCCCTGTCCCGACCCAGGGTCCCCTACTCGCCAGATGGCCCATCTTGGAGTTCGCTGGTGATTATCCACACACACCGGGTTTGGGGAGGATACAGACACTTGCAGGATACAGACCCAGTAGCTGGCACCAGATGGGCTGTGATCTGCGGTGCTGAGCCCCTCACTCATGCCAGTGACCCCCAACAGCTGGTTTTGGGAATACACACCATTCCCTCCCCACGGCTGGAGGTTAAAGACCCCCAGTTGCTCCAGCTACCAGCGCCACAGACCAGGGTCACCCACATCCCCGGTCTGACTCCAGCAGCTGACACCCAGTCCTCCCACAATGGTCCCCCAGCAGCTGGCACTGAGTCCTTGCAGCACTCGCATGCGCAGGATAGAGAGTGAGATTACACAGAGAGGTAGTTAAGAAAAGATTTAATGGGGAGTTAGGACAGATTGTGGCAATCAGGCTCAGGGCTCAGCCAGACAAGCGTACTGACCGGCCACGGTTTACACGTGACCGGCCCCTTTTCTGTCTATTCCTCTTTTCTTCCTCCCCTGCACATTGCCTCATCAGTTTGCACAGTCCCACAGACCCCCCTCCAACATCTGGGACACTCAGTTCTGCATGCTAATCAGTCGCAAAATCCTGTTTGCCTGCAGTTTCTTGATAGCTCATCAATTACTGCAACTGGCCAGGTTTGTTTCTGGTTATTTTTATTAACACTAATTGGTCAGGTTTTATGTTTCTGAGCCTTTCTCTCCCTCCCTTTCCTTATCATCCCAATTTGGCAAGGTCCTTAGTCAGATAATCTTACTTAAAAATAAACATTCCCACACTCCACATACCCTTACCACTTAGTGTGGCTCAGCAGGTAACACTGACCAGTGTTCTCATCACTGCCGCCCTTATCACTTGTCTGACAGGTTTGTGTCTCTCCGTGTTCTTGTTTATGGCTTCCTCCTTTTCTTAATATCCTTTTTTGTGTTGAAAAGGCCCTTGACCACATACCCTTAAAGAAGCAGACACTCTCCTTCCACATATCCTTACATGACCCAGTGCAATTGTTAGGGTTCTGCATCACAGGCCAGATACTGACAGCAGGATTCCTTGAAGTTGCATTATAGATTTTTTTAAGACACTAATAATTTTAAGGATACTTATTAACTTTGCCATTTTTTCCAATGTGCTGAAATTCTTCCTTAAAATGTTTCAGAAGTCCCAGGCTCTCAGATCAGTCAAGTAGAAATTTTTGAATTTATGATCATAGGGACATTTTCAAAGTCAAGCAAGCAGTAAAATTTGAAATTGAACTCTTCATTTACACATGCATTTTTTAGTAGAGACATATTTATCCAAATTGAAGAATAAATATTGGAAAGCATAAATTGAATCCACTGCAGTATCTTCACTCAAAGTTTAAATACTCCATCTGATCTTTTACTATTTAGCTGCAGCTTTCAGGGCTCCAACTGATTTTCAGTTTGAATTTCTGGTGTTTATAGTAATGCTACCGACTAACAAGGTTCTGTTGTTAAAGGATAAGCTTCCAGTGTTGTGTACATTGGCTTAATATAACAGCACTCCACTTGTAAGAAAAGCACTTTTAATCAGATAGGAGATACTAGAAGTATGTCACGATTGTTGCTGCTTTTGTTAATAAATAGGCATCCACACAGCTTTTACAATTAGCAAATAATGCAGTCCATAATACTTGACATAGTATTGTTCTCATCTTTAAAAAGGTTAATTCCATTTTGATTAGTTCTTTGGGTGAATGTCTCTGCTAACTTCTATTTACTTCTGTAAACGGTCGTGCTATTTAAAGTTATTCTTGTCTCGTAGCTCCTGTTTTCCCTCTATCAATCGGATGTTAGCATGGCCCGTGTTACCACACTTTAACAACTTTAACAACAAATCCAGTACATCAACTAATCAGTTGTTTAATCTAACATGGCTAACTTTGCACTGAACCAGATGAATGGTGATTGCATGGTACTTCTTGCTTGCTCTCTTTGCAGCTGAATCCTGCTCGCAGCTAATTCTGCAGTGAATATTTGACAGTAGTCCAAGACATTTGCTAACTCCACTAGTTGGGATTTTATCTTTGGTTTTAGCTAGGTTCCTAGCAGTTGCTTACAGATAGGAAAAGGTCAAGTAGACAGAGTTCTGACCTGGAAACCAATCTCATTTCTTATCGAATTAATATAAATAATGAAAGCATTTTCAAAACATTAAAATGGCTGTTCTTGTCCTGTAATTCAAGTTCAGTACTTGAAAATTGTCATCTAAGAATTTAATCTTGCTAAGTGAGAAGATGATCAAAGCTGAAGATCCAACTAGTGGAACAAACTTCTATCATGTTTATATGCACAAAAAGAAATGAGGTTTGTGTGTGACTAATTCTGATTAAGAAAACCATGAAAAATACAGAGATGGGAGAAAGGCAGAACTGAATTCAGTTTTGAAACTAATCAGGAACACAAAAAAAACTTTCTGAGCAGAAAACCCAGGCAACTTTAGCTCATTTGAAACTTCTGAAGAAACAGAGGAATCAGATTAATGGGTGTAATACTGTAGGCCCTTTCTCTAAAGAATGCGGTGGGCCATAAAAAGAAAGGACTGCAATTTAGAAGGGAGACTAGGAAAAATAAAGCAGGGCTGAAGATTCTGTAGAAGAGGTATTTAAGAGAAGAATTGCTTAAAGGTCTGAGAGATCTCATTTACATGTGTTTTTGTTGGACAGAGTCTTTAGAAAAGATTTTCTATTATATATGTCAAACCTAAACAGCTCCCCTACCCCTGGTACTTGATAGCTGACTTTAAAAAGTCCATTAGAAATGAAATAATCATGCATACTTTCATATGTGATTGAAATCGGATGTGCTGCCTTGAGCTTCGTGTTCACTCAGAGATTGAATAAAAGAGACCTTCTTCCTCTGAATTCAAGCTCTGAGTTAATTCTGAGAAGCATGGGAGACCTGGAATCAAACTTGGTGTAGTGGTCTTAGGCAAACCAAAAGCTCCCTGGAGATAAAAGCTTCTGAAAGTGCAGGACACAAGTCTGGTTCAAAGTTACACTTCGCTATCTGCAAAAAACAGGTATTAATACTGAGGAAGATGTTTAGCTAGTATATCTGACAACAGCTGTTTCTGAAATGTTTGTTATTCCTAAGAGTTTACAGTAAATTGAGATGAAGAGAGAACTAGAATCAGTAGTCTTTATCTTTCTGGATTATTATGCTTCATGTAAACAAGAAAATTTTAATATTTCAGAGTAGACAAATAGGTATTGTTATTCTATAGGTAAAGAGTCAGCTTTGTAATTTGGGGAAGCAACTCTTAGACTCTGTTATACTAGAAGTAAAAGGGGCTGCTGACTGACCTAGAGTCTACTTAAGCAGTAGGAATTGGTTGAGAAGAAGCAATCATCCACCCAGACTGAACCACCTTGGCAGATGGTTGTGCAGAAAAAGGAAATCAGTATTTTAAGTGGATCAAGTCTATACAATATTAAACAAAGTATACAAAGAAAGTGTTTGCAATTCTTTGGACTTTTCCATTTAAGAGCAAGAATCACACTGCTTCAGAATGTGGAACTGGGCAAATAAACTACCTGATGTGTCCATAATCATCCTCATTAGTACATACAGTAGTATTACAAAAACTAAAGACTATCTGAAAATTCCCAATGGGTCTGTTCTATTCAGTTTTCCTTCCAAGTACATTTCTATAGTCGTGCTTAGGTGCACCCAGAACTCTAGCCTTTAGCATTAACTTCCAGGTGGATATGTGAGAGGTCCATCCAGGTTCTGTCCTGCAACGCCCTTGACAACATGAGTAGTCTTTGCTGTTGACTACACTGTTCCTCTCACTTGCCTTCTTTTTGCTAGAGCTGAGGCTCTGGCCTAAGAAAGGGTGAAAATGAATTCAAGTTTCATTTCAGCCCTTTGAAACAGATTATGATATTAAGAGGGGAAGAGAGTATTACAAAGATAAATGACTTTTTATAAATCTTTGACACATTCTAATACCAAAATATTACTAGTAATATTTCACTGTTTTCTAGTCACAGATTGGAGAGGAGAGATATCCTATTTTAGCCATCTAATAGCTGAGTGTCTGGTCCAAGACTCATTCAGGTTCTTTCAGGTGAAGGAATGGAATGTCACCTTCAGAAAGGAGTTTATTCTGTTTATTTAAACAACAGTCTTTGGCATCCTTAGAGGATGACTTACCCGTCTTCACTGCTGAAGTGGTTTTAAAGACTAGTTTAAGATTGGACAGACAATTTAAGGATGATTAAAATTAAGTCACTTGAAGTCCTATCCATGATCTAAAAAAGTCTAAACAGGTAATAGGCCAAAGGCCTAATAAAAAGGCCAAAACAGGAATAAAAATAATGGTATACGTGTACGAGAGAATGTCCTAGTATAACAACACTGAATCACACAGAGAAAATTTTGAGCCTAGAAAGAAGTAAAAAGACCCGACAGATGTCTAAGAAAACCAGCACTTGTGTATTCACTAAATGAAATTAAGGGTCAACATATTTAAAATAGAGGAGAAATAGTATTTCCCTTTTAAGTTGAAACTGATCTGTTGAACTCTCCATTGCAGAATATTATATTGACAGATCCCTTTGTAAATGGAGGCAGTTAAGAGGAGTAACTTCAGCTCTATTCAGTAAGGGTAAAAGGGTTTTATATCCTAATTCTTCAAGGTATAAAATATTATTAGATAATTTTTTTTGTCCATATTATACCATTGTAGTTATGAATCTTAATGAGACTTTGTGCCTTCCTATGGAGGCATACATAATGGCTCAAGAGAGATTAATTATTCTTCAGAGTATTATGGTAGTTTTTATGGTCTGGCTACACGAAAAATTGTTTAAAAGATTTACAGAAAATATTTAATGAAGAAAGTAAAATATTTACTCGTTTCATGATTTTGTGGAACTTCTCTCTGTGTATGTGTGTAAAATCACATACAGGTTCATTACAATTAATTAAAGTGCCTATGTTTAGGATCCTTAAATTGCTTACATGAATGAGCAAATTTTAAAAAATCCTGTAAACCTAAGATGCTTATGAAAGTCGGAAGAAAGTGAAATGGAAAAATTCTTCCTACCCTCATGAACATGTCCATATATGTATTTAGATTCATTAGATTAGTCATTCAGAATAAGGAGTGATAGTATTTAGAACAAGAAAATTTTGACCAATCTATTTTTTTGTGGCTGTTTGTCTCTTGGGTCACGTGACACTGCTGCAGAGAATCACCTGTTGTTTCTTCTGGTAGTTGATTTAAAAAATCCAGAGTTTATGGTAAGAACGATCATCAAAAATCATAACATCATTCTCAGAGAAGTATTCTTGCACATCCCATCCCAAGGTATTAGTCAGTGTTAGCACAGCTTGACATTAGCCCAAAGGGAGTCACAGGTGCTCTGTACCTCTGAAAAGTCAGGTCAAAGCAGTTTTTATAGTCCTGTGGCTCCCTTAGCAGCTATGTCTCATGGGATGTGTTTTACTGCAAATCATGTATTTGAAGTGAGAGTAAGAAAGAAGAATGTGCCTCTACAAACTATTGTTCACTGGAGAAAGAAAATGAAGAAATTACATGATCTGCCCACTACTTGTGACAGTACAGAATAGATTAACTCAGATTAAATCAACCCAAGCATGTGCTAAATTGTGTGAGATCTTTAGGAAGTCACTAGTCCTGACATCCAGTGAGATAAATGAGACTTGGGGGGTTTTGTTTAGGTTCTGCTGTGAAAGAGGCTGGAAGAATGTATTACAATGCACAATACCTAGCAGTAGGTTTCATAACACTGAATAATTCAGATAAGCATCTAGCATGTATCCAAAACTTTAGCACTGAACAAATATTAAGTAAATTCTGATGCTAAAGAAAATGTGAAATATTTTCATTTATTTCAGTTTTACCCAATGTTCTACCAGGAAGATATGTGCTTTTCTAATTATTCTTACTACCGTGCTGTGTAATGAAACTAATAATGGATTTTGTTGTTGTGAGGGGTTCAGGGTTTTTTTTTTTTTGGGGGGTGTGGAAGGCGGGTGGCCTGTATAAGAATGACACAATGCTTTCTTAAAGAGGAACATAGGATCAGATTATTATTCCAGTTCCAAATTCTGTTTAGAAGGAAAAAAAGAATGGTCAGACAGAAATTACTTGTGGCTCTCAGGTGCATACATAATGACAGTAGGACAGGCCTGCAGCATCCTACATGAATACTAGTTCTCATGTAGCTATTCCACCATTGTTACCGCAGCAGCTTCCCAGAAGAGGTTCTCTAAGGTAAGCACTTTGTGCTGTTTTGTTTTCCTTTTTTAAGGGAAATGGCACATTGTCATATGCAGCAATTATGATATCAGATACTAAAGAATAAGCAAGGTTTATTCCAAGAAGTTGAATTACCATCAACCAGTTCCATTCCCATCCTCATTCTGGCATTGTGAAAAGAAGTGTCCTGCCACTGCATTGATCTTCTAGAAATCAGAGACATCACCTCTGCTTTTAGTATGGGTCTGGCAAATACCAGAAGAATTAATGCTTTTTGAAAGTTGTAAACTTCAAATAGAAAAAAATCTGTTCCCTTAAACTTCACGTTATTTTTCACTGTAAAATCAAAGAGATGATTTTTTTTTTTTTTTTTGGTAGAAGACTAACAAAATAATTTATATTCCACATTCAAATTTTACTATATTGCCATTATGTTGTTATTACTCCAAAACACTTTCTAGATAAAGATTCTCTATGTTAAGGTAAAAAGTAGAGGGCTTAAGGCATACTGTGAGGAGAAAGTGTTCCTCTTTAGGAAAGAACAAAAAGTGAGGTGTTAGAAAAATGATGCAACCTTTCTTTTACCTACATTTCTTTTTAAAACCAGTAACAAAGGAGTTTTTCCAATTGAATCAAGACTTTGGCATATCCATTAGAAGATGTCTATCCCTGTTTGCTAGGTAAGGTAAACCAGAAAGGTTTGTATTATGTATGCATATTTCCCTTCATGTGCAAAGATGATCAAAGACATTTTTTGAAAATGTTGCTTTTAAATAACGCTGACTTGCAGTAAGCAAATCAGTATCTTTTCCTTGGGAAGGTGAATTGCTAGCTTAGAAAAAACAAGCTTAGGTTTTCACTTTGCATCTTCAATATTTGTGAAAATGTACTTCAAAATGAACAGTAACCTGTTGTGCCTCCACTGAAATACACTCCATGCTTGTCGCCTGCAAGACAGCATTGTTAGAAGTACAGTGTAGAATACTACTGTTGTCCTTCACCTTGAGAAAATGTTAGAAAGCCATTAATCCACACTCATAAGTGAAAATGAGACCTTTAAATTGGGCTTTTTGCCTTGCCAGATATGATGTTTATCACATTAAGGAGTAGAGTGTGCTGTCAGAGTAAGGTTCAGCACTACATGGGGTGAATGGTATGAAGCTCATTAATTTTAAGCCTGTCATACCGAACTTTCCTATAAATACTCATTATACTTCAGAAACGTTTGTTGGGTTTTTTTTAATACATCAAAGCCCTAATATTAAGAAATATCCTTTTCTTTTCCAGGTTTATAGAGCTGTTCCCTGGTCAAGAGCCTGTCCATAGGAATATCTTTGCAGAACTGGGGACTTCACCACCTGTGTTCTCAGCCTGTGTATGACGGAAGTTGATGAATGGTGCTGGAAGGGTGACTGCAGGGCCTGAGTGAGAGCTACAAGGAGTTTGTAGAAGGTCATTCAGAGCAGGTGTACTGGATCTGTCTGGGATGGAGTTAATTTTCTTAATAGGAGCCCATAAGGTGCTGTGTTTTGGATTTGTGACCAAAATGATGTTGGTTACACAACAATGTTTTAGCTATTACTGAACAGTGCTTGAACAGCATCTGAACAACTCTGTTTCTTACTGTGGCCCCACAAATGAGTAGGCTGGGTGTGAGCGAGAACCTGGGAGGGAACACAGCTGGGACAGCTGACCCAAGCTGACCACAGAAATATTCCATACTGTGTAAGGTCTTGCTCAGCAATAAAACTGGTGGGAAGTTTTTGCAAAGTAACTTGCTTGGGGACTGTCTGGGCATCGGTCTGCTGGTGGTGAGTGATTGTTTTTGCATCATGAGGGGTTTTTTTTCTTTTTTTTCCCTTTCATTTCTTAAACTGTATCTTGACCCACTGGTTCTCTCACTTTTGCCTTTCTGGTTCTCTCCCTCATCATCCTGGGGGAGAGTGAGCGAGTGACTGAGTGGGGACTTACTTACTACTCTAGCTCTCATTCTAGCTTGTTCTCTTTTAGCTCTAGGATTATACCTGCTTTTCTGCGAAGTGGTTCAGTTTCAAACAAAAAGTTGGAGAGTGATCTATTCCTTTTGCACATTAGAGTACTTCTCTGCAACTGGAAATGCAGGGTTTGAGCTTACCTCATGTTCAAGTGAACCTAGAAATCAAATTCTTACATGTGAGGTGAAAGCTTTATTTGTTAGTATAAAATGGCTTTTGCTGTAACTTCTTTCATCCACGGTTTGACCTGAACTCTGTGTTATCTAAATTTATTAGATATATTTAGACTAAGCTAAGCAGGGATTTCAATGGAATTTTGGTGCTTAGCTGTGAATTGCAACAGCTGTGAGGGTGTACTGGGCATGTGCAAAAGACCAAGGTCCAACACTTGCATTTTAAATCTCAGGGCTGCCTTGATTTAGGTAACCAAAATAGTTCTCAGGGCCTGACGTCTGCCTTTTAACCATCAGAAGTGGGCAGTCACGAGTCAGCCTAACAGCATTTAATCCATCTGAACAATGATGGAAGGCCTACAATTTAGTTTTATTTGATGTTTTCTTTATATTAATCTGGTATCTTCCAGAAGAAATCTTCATATCTCATTCACCTGTGAGACAACTATCCAGATATCTTATGAAACCAGAGGCCTGAAATTTCTTTCTGGTTCCCAGACTATGAGTGGTGCTGGCTACGAGGCAGCTAGCACAGCTTGCTTGTACCACAGCAAGTGTTTTCCTTTTGAATAAATAGCTAACGTCAGGCAATTTGTGCTGAGTTGGATATAGCTATAAATAAATCATCTGACTGTGCCTGCTGACCTCTGGCCCCTGTTATAACAGGAAGTCAGAAACTTCTGTAGTCTTTCTAAATACTCCATGTTTTATCAGGTTCATTTCTAAACAATTTTATGTTGCATTGATCTGAGTTTTTTTTTCCTAAGTGGCTAGTCTCTGGGGTGGGCTTATGTCTGTAAGTATGGATAACCCTATGTTGGGTGACGAGATGGACTTTTCGAAGCTTACTATTGTTTATATAGCTTTGAAAGTTTGAGAGAAACAGTGTCAATATTACCAGGTAGGTTTCTGTCAATCTACCCTTCTACAGATGTCTCTTACTATGTAATATCTAGTTATAAACAAAACAAAAAACATTTGATAATTTCATTTCTAATGATCCTTTCCACCGATCCTACATTTTGTTAATTTCATTGTAAAGTATTCCTTTCTCAGTGTGTGAATATTTAAATTAATGAAAAAGACAATTTTAAGACTCCAGCATAGCTCTGACTTTGTCTTAGCAGACAGGTCCTTCCAGGTTTGATGGCACTTTTAAATGAATGCCATTTACGAATGTATTATGGTATTCTTTTGAGTTCAGCTCACCAAAAACCAGATATAAACTTCCTCAGACGGACATGGAAAACATGGTTTTTCTTCTTCAGTGCCCTCAGTAGCTGTTTTAAAGAAAGATTTCCTGTTCAGGAAGACCTGGTTTAGGAACACCTGTTTTCTAGCATGTAAGGAGTTAATGGGAAACAATATTTTAGTTAAGCAAATATAATTGCTCATGCTGGTATTGCACTTGCCAGTTTTAATGCAAATTAAGATGCCCTTATGATGTTCCTCATAAGTTAACATATTTGACTTATATGTGAAGGAATAACCCCACAATATAAACTTGCTATCAGCATATGTTTTTTCTTACTATTACAAGTATTTGAGATGAGACTGGTATTGTTTTGTCTTCTTCTATGTGCTCCTTTTATTTAAACTGACATTCATCATCTTTGCTAATTATCTGGAATTCTTTTTTATAGCGTTCTTATGGCTATTTCAAGATTTTCATTTTTCTGACGATTGTTTGCCAGTACCTTATTATGACAGGAAATTTATGCCTAGCCAAAATATCTAACATTCAAACACCTCATAAATCAAGAGATATTAAACATTTGGATTTATGAAATGAGTCCTTCACTTATTCCACTGCAAAGACTATTCCTTTTTTTTTCGCTTCTTTTTGTTCACTTGGGGCTTCATATCCTAGTCCATAAGATACTACAGAGTTGTTCATGTTCCTATTATAAAGATATTTTACTTTTACATGTTCTCAACAGACTGGATAGGTTTCATATATAGCATTCTCTCTGTGAATTGTTTGATTCAAAGCCTGTGACTTGTGAATTTAGTTTTAGTGTAGAAGGTCAAGATAAAGACTTTTCAGACTAGGACTCAGGACTGAATTGTTCAAAGTTTTATGCTGGCTTTACCTGTATGCCCTTAAGCTTAACATCATATTTCTATTGCAAGTCCCACAAAACTTAATGAGAGTTTTTCTAAAATCCCAAGTCCCTGAGACACTTCTTAAGTAATACTTTTAAAAAGAAGTGTTTATAGATATTGTTGCTGAGAGAAACTGGAAAACACAAAATCAATGCTTCCAAGTGAATCTGCTAATTTTTTTTAACCAGACCATGTATTTACACCGTAAATAAAGCACATAAATACTTAAAATTGTTACTCCCAAGCTTGAATATTGTAGCCTCTTTAGACAAATCATACAACAAAATGATTTAGCTCCCTGTAGCTGCAAATCACTGCTCCTTCCAGCATCTCTTAGCAAAATCTTTATCACTGACCACAGAATTAAAGCTTTTTCCCCCCAGATTTTCCTTAAGTTAAGGTAGATTTCTTTCCCAAAAGGTCCTTCTCTTGAGCATCAATACAGCTTGTGTCCTCTAAGCACATCAAAAAATGTATTCTGATCTAGTCTAATAATTTTTAATCTGTCAAAAAATTGCTCTAGCTAGCTAGTATGCAGTTTCCATTAATATTTTTTGTTTCTTTCTTTGTGATTTCTGATTTTCTGCAGTGTATTTCCTTGCTATGGTTTATTTATTGATTTTGAAGTTTTAATGGAAATTCCTCAATATCCTGTAACTTAGAAATTAGATTTGGCAAAATTCTTCTCCAAGTTTCAGTATTATTCCACAGTGACTTTGTTGCCTGCTCTAATAAATAGTTGAACACAAGAATACTTGTTTTTTCTTTTTTCTTAAGTTCTTCACTGCATTACTTTTTTAACTTACATAGAACACAAAATAGTTGAGAATTGGGATATAGGTAAGAGAAAAATTTTGAACCATGGTCTCAAAGCAACAGCTAAGTAAAAATTTCAGCCTACAGATGTTTGTGTTATTTTCTTCTGACTTAAACGTGAATTGCATACCCTGTGTGTTGGGGCTTATAATGCTGTCCCCAAAAAGAACATCAAGGACTTATTAAAAAAAAAAAAATTTCACATTCAAACTTAAAATGCAAGTTTGCCAGTCTTTTTTTTTTTTTTCTAAAGAAGGACCAGATTATTTATTGGATTCATGAAATCATTAGCTCTGAAGTAGGTAATAACAATACAACCATATATCACTCAGCGTTCGCTATGAAAGTGCATGAACCACAATGTTCAAACAAACAAACAAACAAACATCAATCTAATTCTAGGTGGAAGATTGATTAAATCTGATAAGTACTGATCATGTTTATCAAATTTTCTGCTTCTGGATTAATTCCGCATGATTATGAAATATAATGAGCTGAGAGCTATGATGAGCCAACTGAGATCCTATGGTAAGGATTAAAAAGCAGACTTATGTGGGTGACATGGTATTATGTGTCTGCTATACGACGCCTGACCAGAAAGAACAAGGGGATGAGACCTACTACGGGCAGCTACAAGTATTCTCATGTTCACAAGCCCTGGTCCTCATGGGGAACTTCAGCCACGCCATTATCTGCCGAAGGGACAACACAGCATGGCATAAGCAATCCAAGAGGTTCCTGAAGGGCATCAGTGAAAACTTCCTGACCCAAGTGATACAGAAGTTGTGAGGAGAAGTGCTCTGCCACACCTCATACTTACCAACAAGGAGGGGCTGATTGGGAATGTGAAGGTAAAAGATAGCCTTGGCTGCAGTGACCATGAGAACGTAGAGTTCAGGATCCTGTGGGCAGAAAGGAGAGTGAAATGAAAGCTCACTGTCGTGGTTTAACCCCACGCAGC
>NW_009195741.1:15468-21879 GCF_000690835.1 Fulmarus glacialis | reverse complement strand
CAGTCCCTTAGGGTTGTACCTGTTCCAAGCGGAGCCTTATTTATGAGCCACAGTCTCTCCAGGGATATACCTGCTGCAGCATAGGCTTATCGATAGCCACATTCTCTTTGAGAATGTTCCAGTGTGGCCTTCTCCATGTACCACAATGCTTTCAGAGATATATCTGCTCCAGCATCACTTTACCCACAGCCACAGTCTCTTCAGAAGTAAACCTGCTCCAGCATGGCCTTACCCATGGCTGCAGTCCCTCCAGGGGAGTATCTGCTCTGTCATGGGCTTATCCATGGCCACATGCTTTGGGGTGCTCCAGCATGACCTCATGCACAGACACTGATGCTTCAGGGTGTACCTGCTGCAGCATGGACTTATCCACAGCCACAGATGCTTTGAGGTGTACCTTCTCCAGCGTGGACTTAACCTTGGATCACAATCCCTTCAGAGGTATACTTGCTGTGGCACAGCCATAACCATGGTCACAGATGCTCTGAGGTGTACCTGCTTTGGGTGGGACTTATTCACAGCCACAGATGCTTTGAGTTGTCCTGCTACGACGTGGACGCATCCACAGGTCACAGTCCCTTTGACTCGAATTCACTCTGGAGTTCCAGCCTGTCCAGTACAGCAGCACAGAAACACCAGCAATGCCCTGGCCATCTGCCAGCCCAGGCGCATGGCCATTGCTGTTATCAAAATGTTCCCAGGCACAGCAGAGTAAGATGATCAGCAGTGCAGCAGTACAGCAAGCAGTGAAAGCAGAAAGCAGTCACTAATGAGCACTAGATTCTAATACACAGTGAGGCAAGCAAGCCCCATGGCAAGCACAGGAGCCTGCTGATTAATAGCTAAACAGCAATAACAGCTATAAATTCCATCTAGCACATTCCAATCAAACCTGTCATTATCTCAAACCCTTCGAGCCCCATGTTGGGTGCCAAAAAGGACTGTCGTGATTTAAGCCCAGCCGGCAGCTAAGCACCACACAGCCACTCACTCACACCCCCCCCGGTAGGATGGGGGAGAGAATCAGAAGAGTAAAAGTGAGAAAACTCACGTGTTGAGATAAAGATGGTTTAATTAGTAAAGCAAAAGCCACGCACACAAGCAAAGCAAAACAAGGGATTCATTCACTACTTCCCAGCGGCAGGCAGGTGTTCAGCCATCTCCAGTAAAGCAGGGCTCCATCACGCCTAATGATTACTTGGGAGGACAAACGCCATCACTCTGAACGTCCCCCCCTTCCTTCTTCTGCCCCCAGATTTATATGCTGAGCATGATGTCATATGGTATGGAATATCCCTTTGGCCAGTTGGGGTCAGCTGTCCCAGCTGTGTCCCCTCCCAACTTCTTGTGCACCCCCAGCCTACTTGCTGGTGAAAACAGAAAAGACCTTGACTTTTTGTAAGCACTGCTCAACAATAACGAAAACATCCCTGTGTTATCAACACTGTTTTCAGCACAAATCCAAAACATAGCCCCATACCAGCTACTATGAAGAATCTTAACTCTATCCCAGTCGAAACCAACATATGTGGAGATCAATTTAGGCTGTGACCCATGATTTCTTTCTCTTAGGCACGTAGTGGCATTTCGTGGAGGCTATATATGTTACCTTTCTTTCCTTATTTGCTTTTTGCATCTCTTAAAAGTAACCCACAGATCTCTTACTGGTATAAGGAGAACAGGTGGAAATTTGTCATTGCATAAGAAAATACAAGCATTTTGGTTTAGGATATTTTAGGATATTTTAAAATAGTGCTCAGTAGGCATCTAAAATGTACATACAAGCCTAGTTTACACAGAGTATTGCATTCTGAATTGCCATTGTGTATTAGCAGGTACGTATGTATACTTAGCAACACAGCCACAGTGTTACCACTGCTTATTAGTGTCACTTTGGACACTAATAACTGTCACACCAAATAACAGTTTGGACTTCAGTGTTTTCAAAAGGGGAAAATGTTTCTTGGTTTCAACTTGGGAATGAATGTTAAGTTGATTTTGAGACCTTCTTCATGGAACCACATATAAAATCACCGGGATGCAGCTAGGAGATTTTCAACCAAAACATCAGACAGAAGGTCTAATGCCTGCTCCATTGCCTGGAAAAAGGCCACTTGATGGGACAGGCCATTCCTCTGGTGTTGGCGACAGTCCTGTCCCTGTTGCCTAGCTCCAAACAAACCACAGTGCAAATTATAAGAGATGTTAGTAAAAATGCAGCTTTATGCCCAGTCAGTGCCTTGCTCAGTAGTTCTACTGGATGGACAATAAGGCAGAGCAATGCTGTGAATAGACCTTATCTCCTTCCCAACCACCTCAGCTCTTCTGCTGTTTCTTAGTATCATACTAAGGATACCTGCATCCACACAAGATATTCCTCATTCATAACATTATCTAAAGTCTGCTCAGTCTCATAGGTTTGTTTGTATTGATTTCATTGGGCTCTGGATCACAGCATTGCCTTTCTGATGTGCAGTGAATAATAAGTAATTAGAGGTATTGTTTTATACTTAGGACTAAGTCTCTTTATAACTTTTTTCAGTCACAAACTCTAATAGGAGCTGAGGAAGTCACTTAGGTTATCACTCAAATCCTATTAAGAAACTTTGGGTGACATATTTAGTCATCAGAATTAGTAGATGACCAATTCATATGTTGCATATAATTTATCTGAAGTGTAACAGTACTGTTTCTGATGTTTGTGAAATTACTTAGTCATCCACCAGTTTCTCCATCTGATCATGTAAAGTATATAACCACCTTTATCAAATTTACTGAGTGAAATTATAGAAATGATCACTAATACATTGGAAATGGCAAATAGAAACCAACTTTTCATGTGTATAAATATGTCATTTGTCAGATATTTCTGGAATTCCACATTTAGTAAACAGCAATAACAAACTCTTTGTGCATGGTGATGAAAAGATCTGATAGTTAAATGTGTAAAAAACTGTGTCTACACATAACAAATTTGAATTTTGCCAGAAAGAAAACAGAGTTCTGCCACAAGATTTTTTTTTGCTGTTTCAGAGTTCTGTTTGCAAACTTTGGTCCTAAAGGGTCACAGCTGAAACCACTGAATTTTGAATACAACGGAACTATATTTTTACTTAGGAAGAATATAAAGGGGCAGGATTATGTACGTTATAGCTAGCTTTGTGGAATTAGTGTCTTTACCTCAACCCACTCCTATGTAAGAAGATCATTAACAGTGTTTGTGGGTTGACTACTTTGGCCTTGGAGTTACAAAATTAATTTTAGCAAAATCCAGTTCAGTTTATGAGGAAGACACTCATAAATTACAAACAAACAAACAAACAGTGTATGTACGTACACACATATATGTGTTATATATAATAATGTATGTAAAATAGCTAAAGATATGAGAGACAGGCAGAGATTATGTAGATACAGATATGGATACAGATATAGACACCCTTTTTTGTGTATATGTATTTTATGAAAAGCCATATACTACATATAGAGAGTGATAATGACTTTAATCTGAAAAATACATATAAGCAAACAAAGCCAGATTAAAAGTTAAAAAAAAAAAAAGGAAAAGAAAATAAAGGGGGGAAAAAAAAAAAGATTAGTTCATAGGCTAAGCAGAAAATAAGAGAAATAACTGTGCATTCCCTTGTTGGATTTTTTATTAATTCAAAGCCAGTTTTACACGTAAATCTATACCTAGTATTTTGTTTCCGTATCTATTATTTCACATGCACTACAGGACTGAAGCAACAAAACTGACACCTAGACAGTGTAGTATTAAAATGTGAAACCATTTCTAGAAAGCTGTGTATGGTACGTCAAAGCACAATCAATTTGCATTAGCTTAGTAAATCTGTACTGCATCACTGAACATTAGCTCTATTTCATCCATTATGGTGCAGAGATTGCTTATTGTGTTCCCAGGGCTCTTTTATATGAAAGAGCAATAGTATTGTCTGCCAAAACGGTCTTGCCCTGTCAGAGTAGTTTTAATTGAACTGAGCCATAGGACTCTGCCCAGTGCTATTACAGGAGCAGAGGACCATTTGGTGAATAGCACTCTATGAGATTATAGCTGTTAAGAGTATAATGGACAGTTACTTTAACATCCTGCCCAGCTAGGACACTATAAACATGTCCATAGGTAGTCATTTTACCTAGTTATCCTGTTTCCTAAAACAGTGTGGGTCTGATGCTTTGTGTCTATCTTTTATGTGAAAATTACTGCTTGTATTGGCAACAAGTGTTATCCATTTTGTGGTCATGGGAGGGAAATAGAAGAGGTCATCTTTAGAAAGTAAACATTTACTGCTTAAATTCCTTCTACTTCTTTAGAGCAACTATATTACACAAGTAAAATGAAAACTAATGGGATTTAAATATTTTATATACTTTTCCAATGAAAATATGTTAGTGATTCAATGGCAAAAATAGTTGATAGGAACTATCCTTTTCCTTGAAAGGAAAATATTTTCTTTTCAAGCTTATGAGACCTGATTGTAAATAATAACAAATATAAATAGGTGTAAATAGGCATCTTAAAATTTACTTTTTCAATTGTTTTATTTGAGTAGTTCTGATATTTGAACAGGTACCACTTAATTTAAATAATTCCTTTTTAGTTTCAAATTGATTTACAAAGTAGCATATCAGCAGAGCAGCATGTCTGGAAAGAAACCAAACAATAACTAAATACTTCCCAGCAAGCTTATGTGAGTTTGTGTGTGGGGAAAAAAAAAAACAAACCATGAGTCATCAAAATGGAATTAGAAATGCAAGTTTTTTCCCCAGCTGTTGAACACAGAACATAAATAGAAGCCCCCTTTATTTCATATCTCTAACAGACCATCAGAGATCAAATAAATAGATACGATTATTTCTTCTTATGATGATGATGAATTGTGCAATCCCATTAATTCAGTTTAATAAGTTTATCTATGTCAGGCAGCAAATTGCTGTGAATGTGGGGCTCATTGTAGTTCCGTTCTGTATAGACAATCTAATGTGTTTGCCCAGCGCTGAAGACGTGCTGGAGAATCATCAGTTTGCAAGACAATGGTATTGTGGAGACCAGAACATGGAGTTATTTTTACAGAGACAAAACCAAAAAAAAAAAAAAAAAAAGACAAGCTTAGACAGGATAGGACAGCCTTTAGAAATTATTGTGGTTAAAGTGAGTGCTCCCCAACACACTCTTTATAGCCAGTGGAGAGAAAAACAGACCTAAAAGACACAATTTGACTAATGATGGTTTTTTGCTTTCTGTAAGGATAAGATGTATCACTGTCCAGAAATGCCTACTTCTTTTGAAAAGATTATGACCTATGTTCACAGAGTATTCTCGAATGGTGAAGAAACTTAAGCAACAAACTGAAGATAGATACACTTTTTATCTTCTTTAGGTATTTTTGTACAAGTTTTAAAAAAGTGTGTTTGTAGGAGTCCTTTTATGAGATTTATACCACTCCATGTATCTAAAGTGCAAATCCCAGTCTTTATAATGTATGAGCATTGTGAGAAAAGCATTTATGCTTAGGGCATCTTTACTTCTCTCTCCCCAGGAAGGGCTAATAGGCATAGGCTGTTTTCTGGAAAGTGCTGTTGTGGCAGCCTTGTTAGACTAGGAAAAAAACCTAAAATTCAGATTGGCTGCAATAAAGGCAAACACAGGTACTAAACGAGTGTTCATCCAAAGAGATTATACTATAATAATGACACTTTATCTCACAAACCAGAAAGAACAGCCACCTCTTCATAAGCAGCAGGACTAGTACCAGAAATCTGCCAGGTACATAATGTTATAGATTAAATAAAAGTTAACAGCTCATTTAGAACTCATAGCTCCCTGAAGGGCAAATCTACAGTGAAATCTAAACCTATAATTAATCAATAATTTTCACTCCTACAGTGCTTTTCTTTTCCAAGGCACAAATCTTTCCACCTTCAAAGAACAATAGAAACTGGTATAGGTCAGTTGTTGGTTTTAGGTATATCATAATGTCAGGGGAAATGACTGTAGTATTCCACTTTTCAAACACACAAATGTGCGTATTTTAAATCTACTTTTGCAAAGTCACAAAATAAAAATTAAAAAAAAAAAAATTAAAATTGGAGATTTCTATTTCTCTATGCACTTGTGAGAAGCTCTGGAAGACCTCTAGCAGTTTACCTCTTCATCTGTTGAAGTGGCATAAAGCAAGCAGTTTGTTCTAATGTTTCCTGGCCCCTGGAGAAGGCAGTCAAGGCTACTGCCCTCCCCCACTCCACTCCCACTCTCCCCATCTCTTTTTGTCTCTGTGCCGTGTATCATGTTCTTCTAATCCTCAGTTAATCAATTCAGCTAACTGGACTGTTAGAAAAGTAACCTTTGTTTTCTCCCTTGTCTGCCTGTTTTCCTATCTTCCCTTCTTCTTC
>NW_009195741.1:15023-15446 GCF_000690835.1 Fulmarus glacialis | reverse complement strand
TCCCTTCCTCCTTTCTTTCTTTCCTCACATTCTCTCTCTTTCTAGTTATTTTTCTTAGGGCTAACAAGGGGTCAGCTGCATGCCAGAGCTAGTGCAAAGGATTATATAGGAGTCTCTCTTTTGATGCCACTGCATTAAAAGACCAAAAACTCAGTGGCAGCAGTATATTTGACTGACCTCTTGGTCTCAGGGACTCTTGCCCTCACAGGGCTTGTCCTGACCCTTGCACTTGTAGGGGCTGCAATTGTAGGCTGTACACATCTACGACATGTTAGACCTGGAACAACCTAGAAGAACACTTGTCATCCCTGTAGAAAACTTGTAAGATGAAAGCAAGCAATACTAAGTCACTGTCAGAAAGAGTATGTGAAACATATTTTTAATCACTTTTTCATCACCAGGGAACCTGTAGATTCTGGTTGA
>NW_009195741.1:0-15011 GCF_000690835.1 Fulmarus glacialis | reverse complement strand
GGAAAGAAGGTATATCACTCTAGGTCAAAAGTGAAATGCCAGCTGGATGGTGGAAATTATTTAAGACATTGTGTACCAGCTACTGCCTCTTTTTATCCAAGCTCCATCAATCTCTTCCAGCCGCCCTTACACTAAAAATGGATCCCTAGAAACTTAATTGCTGCATGACTCTACTTACTAGTCTTACACAAAAGCAAATTTGGCTGATGTAGGGCAGGTGTTGTGAGTTAATTCGTCACCAATGGAGAATTTGAAATTTGTTCCAAATAATAATACAAACACCTAAGATATGGAAATTCCACTTTTTCCCAGCTCTCTTAGCTAAATTATCATGTATTTTACAAGCCAGCATTCTTAGGGGAAAGGGTTGTGTTTTCCTCACAAATTAAATATGCAAATAGGCTCAGACAGCAACATTTGAATTGCAGTGACAGCATATTTTTTTGTTTTGTATCCTATCAGTAAAAACAAGAAACAATACATGCTACAATCTATAATAATACTTTGTAACCTTCTTCTCCATATCTTTGACATTACCAAATTAAAACAATTTTCTCATTTCCATAGTTTTAATAACTTCTGCTTCAATTTTGAAACCACAATGGAACATAAAGGAAAATAAAGGAAACATCATTACAAAAGTTAATTACATGTACCAGGGACTTCAGGGACTTCCCCAAAAGAAAACTGATATAAAAGAAGCTGTTAGGTTAAATGCAGACAAATTAGCATGCAGATATTGTGGACCTAAGATTTTTTGAAAACTAAAAATAGCTCCTTTTCTACTTAAAAGAAGAAACTGTTGTAGTCTTGGATATCACTGAATGACAGCAGTTGAAAAATATAACTAAAAGTACATAGAAGACCATTTCTTTGCAACAGAAAAAAAGACTGAAATTTAAGAAGAAGCTTGGAAATGTTTGCCACCAGTTGCTTCCATACATCATAATAATGAGTAGGACTATATAATACAAGAATACTAGCATACTCAATTTCAGAAAATTAACTTTGAGTGAATTAAGAAAGCCAATGGGCAAAGTGCAATGCACCAAAATAAACAAATTGGAAGAACTCTGGAAAATATTCAAAACAGCACCTTGAAAGATGAAGTCTACAGGAACTACATATGAGTCAATATGAAAGTACAAAAGATTCCATTACTTATTAAGGATGAAAAGGAAAATGAAGCTGGAGAGGAAGAAGTAAAAAAGCAAAGAGGCACATTCAGGATCAATGAACATAGCCCTTGATAAAAGCTTACAAATTAAAAAGACAGTCATAATTATTCTTACAACCTGTTAAATTCCTGTAATTACGGTTTGATCTAAAACTCACTGTGGCCAGCTGAAGTTTTGTAGTACCTTGAACGGGTTGATGGCAGAGAGAAAGAAATTTTCCTTTCTCATTGATTGCCAGGGGTATGTAACACTTCAACAGTACTTGCACAACAGAAATTAGGACAAAACATGTTTCTGACTTGTTTCAAGGCTATTGCTTCTCAAAAGTGACAAACAATGAGATTTAAGGCTTCTCAAAACAAGAAAACAATGTCTGTCCTTTTGTAGATGGTACAATCATTAAAGCTTGGTCCAATGGTTTTAAAAGAATTCCACAAAAACCATGAAAACAAGGCTTTAAAATGATTCATGTAACACTGTGTTGATCAAGTTAAGTGTGAGATGTAGAGGTAGGATATAGATAGAGATAGAGGAATTGTGGCACTAGTAAGGTCACTATCTTATGGATTAAGTCATAGCTTTAAATTGAGTCTTTCAGGGGAACAAATATTTTTGATTGGTAATAATATCTGGTGTATTATTTGGGTATTTGCTGTATAAAAACAGAGTTGTTTTAAATAATAGATTTTAAAAAAATGACAATACAGTGGTTAACTGCTAAGACTGAATTAGTTCTTCAGTGAGTTTACAGATAACAGATGATATTTTATTTCATATACTTGATATCAGTTACTGTGGCTCGATATAGATGATGCTTTACCTTGTGATTTAAAAGGAATAAGCTTCCCCCCGCCCCCCCCCAGCACCTTGTATTCAAGAAGTGATCATTTGTTCTTGCTAAAAATGTATCTATGAGTTCACTACCAAATGTCCCTAGGGTCCCTTAGTATGTAAGCACTTTTTAATCAGATCTTCGCACTGATTTAAGTGATAAGTTTATTTAAGAATTGATGCTACAAAAAAAGCTCTTAGCTGTAATGTGTTTCCACTGATAACTACCATCCATAAACCAGACCATTCTTTTATGGCAAGCACACAGCAAGCAAGTAATCATGCACAAACATCTGCCAAACCCATTGCTTTTCATGGCAGTATTAGTGGTTTTGGTTTTTCACATTGCCTTACTGAGAAATTCAGCTAATCAGCTAATTTTGCTGATGTCTGGCTCCAGGCTGAGAAGAGGAAAATTTAAGATGAAATAAAATTGATTTGTGTATGGTAAGAAATAACCTTGATACCAGAATATTTTTAAATTGTCTTGTGTTCTCCCTGTGTTTCAATTCCAACTTTCTTTTATCCTCAGTGATTTTTATTGAAGCTATTTTTATTCAAACCCAAAATAAATAATAAGATAATCAGTTCTATCAAATGTAAAGCTTTTGTAATTACTTTGGAATAACTCAAATTATCTGCAAGAAGAACAGGGCAGAAGGAAGAGTAAGGGAAAGGAAAATGGAGCACTATGTCAAACAAAAATGAGGAAAGATGGCGGATGATGGATAATTTTATTTGTTGGGTCCTTGATCTCCAGTTGAAAAACCTTATGCTGTCATTATTAGTTTTCTAATTACACTAGGATAAGATAGTTGAAAATAACTTGACATCTTTGTCTTTTCTTTTGACACTTTCAGATTTAATTATGTGCTAATTAACTTGGAGTAATTCTACCAGACGTTTGTTCCCAACAACTTCCAGATTCCTGTGGACCTCAGATTATGGGGAAAGAAGCAGTTAAAATCATGTTGGAACATCTCTTATTGTTGAAAATCAGTTAAACCCAATGTTTTATAATACAACTGTCAAATGAAAAGCCATGTGCTTCTGAACTCTCTTTGTGTGAGTCTGTGACTATTCTTTTACAAGAAATTATTGGGAAATTCTTACAGATAATATTTAATAAAATAAAAGAAAAAAGGTTTCTTATTTAAATACACACATGATGGGAGAAAAACTGACTGTAGAATAATCAAATATGAATAATAGTTTTCCATAATGCTTTGAAGGGTTAACTTGCAATGCATTTCTAAAATATTAAATCTATATATTTTATGGATTTGTATAAATATATATCTAGGCAACCTGTGAATATTCCTCTTTGAAAGTAATGCATGTTTTCAAGAAATGTAACCACAGATTATTGTAAACCAAATTAGAATTGACTGTAAACTCCAAGCATTTCTAAAATTAGCCTGCTAGCCCTTCTTTTGGTAGAAAAATTAATCATCTCAGACATCCTAAAAAACTGCATGTTGTAATTAGATTAATAAAATACATGGCAGAATAAATAAAAAGGAATTTTTTCGTTCTAGTTATATAACTCAAACTCTACCTTCATATGTAAAGAATGAAAGAAAAAAATCAGCTGTGACGGAAAACTAGGAGCTTTGAGATGTCATTGTGGATGAACAGAATAAAGAAGGTGTAGAAGAGGAGGGAGGGAAGAGAAGCAAGTTCAGCTTTTACAAGGAAGGTAATGAACTTCAAATTTAAAAAAAAAAAAAAGTAGAGAAAGGAAGATAAAAGATAAAGTTGGAAAGAAAGGAAGAAAGAAATGTAAATTAATTTACTTTACATGTAAATGTAAAGAAAGAAATATGTTTCACTGATTGTGAATGAAACATATTGCTTATATTGCTTAATTTTCATTGCTTATGGAAATTAAAGTGCATAGAACAAACTCTGGAGTTTCCTTAGAGTAGGACTGCACTGTTTCATAACTTACCTTTCACTCCTGGGTCTTGGTCTATGGTAGTCCTCCTTGCCTTTTGGAGTAAACCAGCTAGTTCCCTGTGAACAAAGTCCAGTTGTGGCTCTGAGATAGTCAGCAACACTACTGCTGAATGGACAGTGGTAAGACAGGATTCAGTTTGGTTGCCTTTTCCCTAAACATCTCCCTACTATTTTCCCAGCAAACATAGCACTAGGAAGTACCTTTTTCTCATGCCAAAATCTTCAGGACATACAGAATGTGTTCTGAATATTAATTAACATTACTCCTTCAAGTTTTTATATTTAAGACTGTCATGAATGTGTGGTTTAGAGGCCACTTAAAGAATGACCGTCAAAGGTATTAGTAGAAAATGATTTTAACAGAAATTTATAAAAGTGTGACTTAACAGAGTTCGATGGCAAGGTTCACTTTATCACTTGCCACAGGATAAAGCATACAAAAGAAAATCGAGTTAGAATTGAGCTAGAATGATTTATACAGAGGCCTAGGATGAAAAGGGTAAGGAGACCCTCCCGTTGAGTCACAAAGTTCAGAGTAGACCTCCTTGCTTTCTAAACTCCTTCTCAGAGGAGCCTAGGTGCGGCTGGATCTACCCCTAGTCCCAGACTTGGTCAGCGGTTTATGTCTAAGGGATTATATGTAACAACAGTCTAAGGTTCATTCACAGTTTAAAGTGAATCACAAGATTTTAGCAACACTTAATCATTGACTAATTTAACATTTACAAAGTGAGTTAGTAGAGTCTACTATGATCACTACAGTGACTTAATTACAAATTATATTTACTGTTGGTTATCTAAATCAATTCACACACACACACACAGAGAAAGATAGATAAATATATAAAGGTATACCTGTTAAAAATTCCCCTCGAGTTTCATGAAATATTCATGTCAAATGCCTTGACATTTCTCAACAGGCAAAGGGTTGAGCTTTGAGAAGTGTTTCAGCCAAGGAGTGTTTCAGCTTATGTCCTCTGTCAGTTGGCGATGGTCCTCTGAATATCGCAAACTCGAGAGTTCGCGAAATCTGAGAGGCATCCCACTCAGAGGGAGATTCTGGGCACAGCCTGCTGTGGTTCCAGGGAGCTCAGACGGCCTCACTTGGGACAGCTGTTTATAGGTTCGCAAGATGATTGGCTTTAGTCATCAGTAAATTTCCATCATGGTCACAATCCAGAATGATCCAGGATAGTAACAATGGTACCATTCTATTTGAGCTATGATCCAGGTAGGGAATGTTTCAAGGCTGTCAGGGATGATGAATTCTTCCCTGTTCTCGCTCTGTACCTTGATCAGGTAGCTGGTGTCCCTGGTATGATCAGTGCCGCTCCCCACATTAGCCATGCAAGAGTGCCTGGAACGGTCAAGGGACGTTCAACCACCCAACTCGTTACACAATGGCCAAGGCCTAACGGGAATTCCTGAGATCATAGAGTGGTCCAGGGGAAGGGGGAGAAATGCACCACCACAATGACAGAGAATGATATACTTTGGAACAAATATGAATTTCTGCTACAAGTTCAGGGCTCATAACTTAGGAATTCTTCAGGAGGAGGAGGAATTGGATTATTAATGTATGGTGAAGCTGTGAAAAGGCAAGGACTGTTGTAGGATGTATCAAGAAAAGTAATTACATGAGAAATAGCAGGCACTGGTGAGATCTTACCCGAAGTAAGATTTATAATTCTATTTAATAATGAAAAACATGAATTCAGACTAAAGCAGTTAGAGAGAATGCTATTATAATGAACAGGTAACTGGAAAGAAAAGGAGTATATCATGTATAGTTTAACAAAAAGAAAGCTGGCACTGAATGTAATTGCTGTTTAAATTCACTGAGGGAGGAGGCAGAGAAAGGGTAGTATTCATGAGGGAGAGAAAAGAGCTATATAAGCTAAGATAAAGTAACAGAAAGTTATTTGATTGGATACGACAATATTGGCAGAAGAACACAGGACTATAATCTAAATGCAAGAAAAATGCGTGGCAGCTTAGAGGATTTTTTCCAATCTTTAAAATGACACTGTTGTGGAACAGAATATTCTAGAAGACATGGGGACAAAAATAAATATGTTTTTTTAAATCACCTCCATCAATTCTTGAAAAAGATATTAGGAACCTGGTTCCACTGACTCAAGAAATTTTATTCAAGTCCCCTGCCACTATACCGTAAGATGCTGCATATATATAATTCTTTATTTATTTTTTACTGACACACTGAAAAGGATTGTAGATATGACAACATGAGGATATAGCAAAGTAGAGGCAGCATATGTTATTCACTGCTGTGAGAAGTTCTCGTTTTCTTTATTGTGCATTCACTCGGGACATTTTCTGTAAATAGGTTAGATATTTACCTCAAAATAAGAAATAAACAGTTGTTTTTCCTTGCAACAGCTTTGTTCTTGTCAATAAAAGTTCTATACAACTTCTGTTGGAGCACTTTTAAAATTTTAGCAGTAAAATATTTATTGACTGCAATAAGAGAAACTCTAGAGAGGTATGTACCTTGACTTATTTCAGTAGAAAAAAATCGTCCAAATATCAGAGAAATAGGAACTATATTCATGTTCCTTTAAAGTAGAAATAAAATAAAGATAGTACATGACAGCATTTTTTTCCTATACAGAGCAGTCCTAAATGAGAATAACTTATGAAGCTTGTAGAAAAAAAAGCATTGTACAAAAGTACCAGTAAGCTGGGGAGGGAGCAAAAAAAAAAAGAAAAAAAGAAAAAAGAAAAGACCTAAAATACACTAACATTTTTAAAGCAAGCTGAACAGAATAAAGCAACACAATATTTACTTCATCAGCCAGATTGATATTTTACCATTTAAAAATTATGTTGTAAAAATTGCCACATTAACAAGTTTAAGGGACTATCATAGTAAATCTTATTAGATGTTGTAAGGAAATAGTATCATAAAAATATTTTTCCAACTCTAATATTTCTTATGATGACATGCAATGACAAATTCTAACATCCTGATTGTATCCACACCTTATCTCTTTAAGTCATGAAACTGTAAGGCTGAAAGAGGTCGCAAGTGACCATCTAGTCCGTTCTTCTGGTCCAGGGCAGAATCATCTACACTTATAACATCCTTGACAGGTACTTTAAATTTGGTCATAAAAAAGTCTGGTAATGGAGACTGCACAGTCATCCAAGGCAATTTACTCCAATGTACATTATTGTTACTGTCAGAAAGTGTTTCCTAACACATGACCTGAATCTTCCTTGCTTTGGCTTTAGCCCATTATTTATAGACAATTCACAATAGATTTGCAGAACAGATTGTGACCTTCCTTAGCTGTAGCAATCTTGGTCTATCTGAAGTCCGCTACCATGTCTTCTTTCCTTCCTCTCCTCTCCTCTCAATCTTTCAGCCCATCCGACTTCTTGTATTTAGGCTACATAAATGCCACTCTTTCACAAGTTCTCTGATCACTGAATCACAGTTTTAGTTTTCAGTTGGAAACTTGCCAGTGATTTTTCTACTCTCTGTGTAAGATGTTATCCTAAGCAATGATATTTCCTGATTGAGGAGGTTGATTACAGCAATCAAGAAACATCAAATCCAGCAAAGTTTTTGCATATATATATATGAAAACTAAGACTCCTGAATAGATTCTGGCAGTTGAATTCCAGAATGTCAGAATAAACAGAAAAGTTTGAAGGAATAATATTTATTATAATTAAATAAAATTTATTATGAACAATGAATAATATGTTGGGAGGGACAATAGTGAGGCAAACCATTTGTCTTCCAGACAAATTTTAAAAAGCAGCTTCAAAGCAACTTCTGAACTTGTTACTACTTACACAGAATTAAGAAATTGCTCCAATAGAAGTGCCATATCCAGGTATAGCTAACTTTGCTTCAGTTTTCTTATCTACACCTCTTTCCACACCTTAGATTCATATATTTGATAAATATTTGCATTCCATGTTTATCAGATTCATTATACTTAATCTACTGCTTAAAAATTCTCATTCTGTTTTTGGCATAATCCTTGAGCCTCTATTTCATCACAGGTGAATAAATTTGCCAAAATTTCTGGTTAGCGTGGACATAATCGAACACAGGGTTGATCAAAATAAATTTACTACTACAGTTGGATCTGAACAGCCCAACTTTTGCTGCTAACAATACTGTTCTTCATACATGAAATATCCTTGCAAAAAAGAAGAGATATCCTTGTAAATGAATAAGATTAGGGAAAGGTTACTTTTTAACTCAAAAGAGGGTAAAAATATTGTGAATTACATAAGCCTAGTTCAAACAATGCATTGAAATTGAGATTGCTGCAGGAACTGATCTATCTGAACCTTTTCAGAAACAGGGTCCTACTGGATCATTTTTTCTCTTGATTGCTTTACATGTGTGAAGTTGCATTGATTCCACACCTAACAGAAACTGTGCTGTCATACAGCATCCAAGAAGATAAAGCCACTTTGAAAACTTTTTTTTTCCAGGTAACAAAATACTCCACAGGGTGTAATCAGCCATCAGCAAAGCAGACACAGATTTGTGTTTGCGATACATCTGACAACTTTTTTTCCTGCAAGTAATTCACTGTGCAATTTATGAAGCAATCTGCTAGATGTACTGTGTATGTTCTGCTAAGGAACAGACAATGAAAGCTCTATAACCCTAAAAAGGTCGAATTTATTTCACATGTTTTTTGTACTCTCAGTATACTATGCGAATATTTGCCATGAAACTGTGCTTGCACAGTGGACTGGAGAATGATGCCTACAGCTGATGTCCCTGTAAGATTTCTTTGTGAATTGGGAGATTCTTTAATGTCTAATTCTTTCTGAAGAAGGCAGCTTTACCATCCACAGCAAACCTCTTCTCTACTCTGGGTTGATAGCTGTATTCAGCATAGGTCTAATTAACATCAGTATATTTTGATGCAGCTAGTATTGCCATGGTTTGAGTTTTGCCTTCGTTAAATAGTTCCATTCATGCAGATTTGCCAATCGAGTAGTTAAATTTTGCATTGCAAAATCACATAAAACCTCTGCAGACAGCTCAAAATGTTAAATTGACTGAATTCCACTCATTTTCAACTTGAGTATTTTTACTTGCTACATAAATTCAATGAAAAATTCATATTCTTAGCCTTTCATGGTCCTGAGCTCTGAATTATTTCTGTATTGTAATATATGTTCATCTGTTTGTCTCAACTTACTAAATGGTTTCTCCGGTTACTACTTAAATTATTCTTTTAATTTATTTTTTTCCCAAAAAGCTCTCTTTAATGTCTAACATATGGTCTAGTCAGAGAGGAAAAATGTTTTTACCTATGTGACAGTACCCATTAAATCTTTCAGTTTGTATCTTTCCCTGGCACAGATGTCCTTTAAACTTGCATTTCTTAACTTCTGACTGCTTGAGTTTGACATTTAAACAGCATACTTTCAAGGTATATTTTAGCATGATATTCTTGAGTTGTTGGCTACTTTTTATGTAAAGGTTTTAAAAATTCATGCAAAGCATCGTATCACTCATAATAAAACTCATTAACAGGTTCTGAACTCTGGAAATTCAGTAGCAAGAGACAAATATCTAGCCACCGATTTGATCAGGTAGATATGTTAACTAAATGTTTCCTCAGAAGGAATTTTTTTGGAGCAGAGAAAAGTTATCATACATTCCGCTTCACCTCTCAGGCATTAGGGTAAGATTTTGTTTTAAACACCTAATTTAGATACCTTCAATGTTTCTCCATGTGAGGCATATCCTTAGACTCCCATGATAGTCAGTGGAATATACTTATGTTCAGCTATTATTGTGGCATGGTGCATGTATTTTTCTGGGGAAAAAAAGGAGAAAAACAGTTTTCACAAGATTAGAATTTATTTCTGTATGCTTTTGAGGGCCTTCTTCCCTATAAGCTGCAAATATCAGATGAGCATTTTGTAAAAAGAGATGCGAGACTAATATGTAACACAAGTTTTATTCTTGTAAAAATGTATAACAAGACTATTTCTTACTTCTGTGTAACAGAGAGGAATGATTTCAGGAAGCTACATAAATAAAGTAATTCAGATAGTGCAGATGTGCTTCTCTACTATTTATGAAGCATATATTTCATATGATATATGAAAGATTTTAACCTACTGTATCAGCGAACTAGGACATTAGCAGTGTTTGATGTGTTGCTCTCTTCTCTGCATAAGTTATAGTTACAGCATAGCTTGTAAAACTTCAGTTTGTGGTAGTGAGTGGAAAATGTTTTGTGGATCATGGTATGAGGCCCTCTGGACTAGACATCTTTTTTTATAGTGTCTATGATGATAGGGAGCTGGGGTTGACTCAGATGTCCCTACCAATCACATTTTCCTAGGAGCTTGCCATTACTGTCCTCAGTTTTTAATCTGTGTTACCAGATATTTGACAGGAAAATATTCATTTCAAATACTTGAAAAGAGGTTAAACAGCTACTATTATAGTTTGAGTTTAATGTGATATATCATTGAAACATAACATATTTGTGACACAGCGTGCTGAGATTCATGTGCTAAAACCATGAAGTCTGATGTTCCATTTAAATTCATCTCAGTTAACATTCCTTTGACCATGGGAGGATACTAGCAAAGTTAATCTACTGAATGGTTATCATGCTTCACTGACTGTCTGGATCCATTATATTTGCATAACTTAACATATTTCTGAAGGTGACTGAAACTTCTAATCACTTGCAAGGGAGAGAACAATGAGACTTCAAAATGGATTTTTCATGCAAAATGTAAGAAGACTTGACAGGTAAAGCAAAGTGAAAAGGATGAGTATTTTGCTGGTTTGTCTCCTCCCCCTTTTATATCACTGTTTTTTAAATTAAGGCAGTACAATGACAGACAGGGGGAAAAAAGCACTTTTGGCTGCTCTTTCAAAGCTTAGGAGATTGTGCTGGGGTTTTTACAATTTTGTAATGGAATGAGTCACAATACAAAAACAATTGTAATAATGAAATCGCATTTCGGATTGATTTTTATTATGGTTTGTTTTTCCATGGAAAATGAAGGTTTTGCAACTGTACTTCAGAATTTTCAGATATATGCAACAACAGCTGGATTTACCTTTATGCACAACATAGTAATCTGTATCTGATTCTGTTTTCGACACTTTGTTCTGTAAAGTGACAATTTCCTATTGGCCCATTAAAAAATGCATTATCTCTATCCACTATTTTACTCACCTTGATCAGTGGACAACAAAACAAGAGCTTCACTGTTTTTGGATAGTGACCTTCTGTCCATCAACGGAAAAAAAAAAAAAAAAAAAAAGAGAAGAGTTTTTTTCCTTCCCCCTTCCAGAAATTTAAGTACTTTGATATTTGGTTCTTAATTGGACTTGCTATACAATATAGGTGAGTAGGACATTCCCCAGGAAGATTCAGAATTTAGCTTTAGTCCAAAGAAAATTTAACTACTTTTGTCACAGAGCAAATTGCCTTCAGAAAGAGAAACTGAGAAGCAATAGTCTCAGAACATTGCCTGAGACAATCACTAGAATCTTTTTATAAGAGTCCCTGTGTGCCTGCGCACATGTATCTCCTTCATACCTATTTTCATCTTAAGCCTAAGTTGCCACTTGCCTTTTTTTAGCCAATGAAATCCCCAGTAAGGACTATTGCATAGACATAAAAGTGCACAAAGACTCTGTAATGCATTTCAGCATCAGTGGAACAAAAAGTTATGAGAAGGTATTAGATATTGTAACAAGTTGTTATATGCAGTAAGTTGTTACATGTTGCCTCCATTTTATAAAGATCTGGTAGGGATGGACCTCCTATCACAAAAGTGAGAGTTGCCCTGGTTACCCCTTCTAAGAAAAAGCTGAATTTGCTCTGGTTTCAAAGATGTTCTGAGAGAATTGTATACTGACTCCTATCTGGTGTATCAGGTACATATTTTCTATTTCAGCCATGACTCTCCTTATCATAAATGGAGTTAAGGAGAAAAAACATTTACTGAGAATTCCTTCAGACTGCATTTCAGGTCCTCTCTGCAACTGCTCATGCCTTGTGAGATATCCAATTAATTAACTATTCTTTCACACTGTGCTAAACTGATTTAAATTTAAAATCACAAATCTTGACAGATTCGGGTCCTGAATAAGCTGAAATCTGTTCTCCTAAAGTCCAGAGCCTATCCTCTGCTATTCTCCTTTCTCACTCCCCTCAGAATTTCACAGCCCACCATTTCATGGTGACTACAGCCAAGGCTGCTGCTGATTACCACATCCCCAACCACTTCTTCCTTGTCAGTGAAGAGCACATCCAGCTGTGTGTCACTCCTGGCATCTGGTTGGCCCATCCAGTACCTGTTCCAGCAAGTTATTCCTGACACACTCCAGAAATCCTGATGACTGCTCGTGTCCCACTATGCTGCCTTGTTAGCAGGAGAATCACAGTCCGTGACATAGAGACTTCCTTTAGGTGTTTAAAGGTTTTGTCCACATCCTCAGCCTGATCTGTAACACACTTCTACCATGATCTCCCCCTTACCAACCTCTTTCTTGACCCTGACTCTCAAGCGCCCTGCTGGCCCATTGTCTGTGCCATCGAAGAGTTCGCTGAACCTGAGCTACTCCTTCAGACACAGGCCAAGATCTTTGCCTCCTCGTCTTCTCTGATGGTCTGTCCTAAAGAGCGGATACCTGTCCATTACACAGGGCCCCCCATGTCTTAGTTATTCCAACAATGTTGTGGATTTGTGACTGCATGAAAGCTCTAGTTCCTCCTGATTGTTTCCAAGGCTGTGCACATTTGTGAGCATGCACTTGAGGAGGGCCTCCTTTCATCTTGTTTTATCTTTTCTGAGGTATCTCTTCTTACTGTCACCCTGCACACTTTGCTTTCCACCCCTGTCCACTAACTGTGGTTTGTCCTCTCCCACTCCCACCTCATTCCTGTGTTAACACTCTCCTCACCAGGTTGGCCAGCTCTTCCCCATTCTGGTGGATCTTGTCTCTCCCTAGGAGATCCTCAAAGAGGTTCCTGTTGTCAAAAAAGCCAAATCCCTGTTAATGACACCAGCTTTGCAAACAGATGCTGACCTGCATGATCATTCCACACATCCTCTGTGCCTCTGTGATAACATATTTAAGAAATTGTAAAAAAACACTGCACAGCAGCTGTGAGAGAGGAGTGAGAAAATGTGAGAGAAACATCCCTGCACACACTAAAGTCAGAGAAGAAGGAGGGGGAGGAGGTTCCCTAGGTGCCAGAGCAGAGATTCCCCTACAGCCCATGGAGAAGATCACAGTGAAGCAGGCTGGCTCCCTGCAGCCCTGAGGACCACCTCAGAGCAGATATCCACACTGCAGCCCATGCAGGATGCTGTGCCGGAGCAGGTGGATACGCCTCGAAGGAAACTGCAGCCCTTAGAGACCTGACGAAGGAGCAGGCTCCTGGCAGGAGCTGCAGCCTGTGGAGAGGAGCTCATGCAGAAACAGGTTTTCTGGCAGGAAATGTGACCCTGTGGGAGACCCATGCTGGAGCAGTCTGTTCCTAAAGGACTGTACCCAGTGGAAAGGATCCATGCTGGAGCAGTTCATGAAGAAATGCAGCCCGTGGGAAAGACCCACACTGGAGCAGTTCGTGAAGCACTGTATCATATGGGAGGGACCCCATGCTGGAATAGATGAAGAGCATGAGGAGGAAGGAGCAGCAAAGATGAAGTGTTATGAACTGGCTGCAACCCCCATCCCCCGTTCCCCCTGCTGCTCAGGGTGTTGGAGGTAAAAGAATTGGGAATGAAGGAGCAAAGTTGAGCCTGAGAATAAGGGGAGGTGGGGAGAAAAAGGTATTAGTATTGGGTTTTTTTCTCAATATCCTACTCTGGTTTTAGTTGGCAATGAATTAAATTAATTTTCCCAAAGTTGAATCTGTTTTGCCTGTGAGCAATCTCCCTGTCCTTATCTTTTCATCTTATTTTCTTCCCCTGTCAAGGGAAATTGAGAGAACAGCTTGGTGGGCACCTGGCAGCCAACCAAGGTTAACCCACCACAGTGCCCATGTGGAAAAGTACCAGGGACAATAGTCTAAGGTCTGGACAAGCAACGTTCAAGATCCAAGTCCCCAGCAAGCAACAAACCTCCCCAAAACAAGTCAGGTCAGCAGACGGGGACCTCCCCACAGCACGGAGTCACCCACTGTCACCACTCACCGATTCCTCCTGGTGCTGCCATTGGCCTCATAGCACAGCCAACTCAGACACCTCCCCAAACACTGCTTTCTGCCCTTTGTCTGCTACCAGGGCCTATTCTGTAATTGCAGATCTGTGACTGGAGGGTTCTCTTGGTTTTGGAAGTCATGATTTCACAGCCTTGGCCACCACAGGGGTCTTCTTTTGCCACCCAGTGAACACAGTCTTTGCCTGTCCCTCCTGGAGGTTCGAGCTCTCCTCTTTGCAAGGCCTCAGAGAAGATCCTGTCAGTCCCATTTACATCTCCCATTTTTTCTCCTCTTGCCACAGCTTCTTACCCTGTTGACAGACATGGTTCCCTCAGGCAGGGACAGCACTTCTGCCAACCCCAGCTCTGCAAGAGGCACTGGGTGGTCCCACGGCCCCAGGACTGGGTGGCACTGTCCTCCTTCCAGCACAGTTATGCTGTGCCGGGGGTAGTTGCTGCAATTGGTGGGGACCATCCCCTGTGGCACATCAGCGCTGTTACTGGTCAATGTTACTCTGACTTCAGCAGTGTATCAAGCTCCTTTCCATGCCCACAAACTGATGCGTCTGTTAGCTGCCTCCGTTTGCGCTGCCTTTATTACCCTTTTATATCTTAAATCAAAGGACTCTTTCTCAGTCAGATCTGCAGATCCCAAATCTTTGCTACAGTCTGAGAGAGATATTACTTTTTACTAAATTATTAAATCCAAGATTTGTTCTCCTACTTCTGCTTCCACATGTAAGGATGTAAAATGTTTCACTTTGAATGTTTAAACTGTATTGAATTGGGTCTAGGCTTTCCTGAAGCAATACATCCCCATTTCTTAAAATCATAGAATCATAGAATCATAG
>NW_009195740.1:69565-102049 GCF_000690835.1 Fulmarus glacialis | reverse complement strand
TCCCTCTGCAGAGCCTTCCTACCCTTGAAAGTAAAACAAAACTTGTCATTTGGCTAAAAAAAAAAAGTTGTTTTAAGTTGAAATTAACTTTTTGACTTACTAAAGAGGTATGAATATTTCTCTTTGACTTCCCACTCTCAGTCTATTTTATTTTTCAGTTCAAGTACCAAATGAACCAATATTCAAAAGCTCTTTGACCAACATCCTTCTGTAAACAGCCTATTTCTGCGGAATATTTGGAGCAAGGTGCCAAGACAGGTTTCTAGATCAGCAAGTTGCCTGCACATCTGTTTAGTCTCATGTAGTCCGATGCTCAGCTACACAGGTTTCCCATCAATTTACATTGATGTAAATGTAAATTTTTAAGCTCTCAATTGAGAGAGCTTAACATTGTCTTGGGCCACCATGTCCTTGGCAAGATCCATCACAAATCTGCTGATAATTTGCCCTCTTTTAGCACCAGTGGCCTTTCTTCATCTAATATTAGTCATCTAAAATTTAGGCATCCAGCTTACATTTTAGTGGAGAAAAATAGACATCTCCATAGTAAGATTCACGCTGATGAATCTTGTTCTCTGATAGTACTACACTCATGTCTTGTGGTTGGCCAGCTCACCCACTGGAAGTCTCTCCCTCATTGACTGTAAAGGTAACCAGGTAAGCGGCTAAGGCTTGGCACTTAACTTCTAGACAAACAAATTTAAGTAGAAGTACCCTGGCAATCTTGACCACATAAACAGCATCCTTACTCTGCAAGGGAAACATTACATGTCCCTTATTGCCCAACCACTTCTTTTGCCTGAAAGATGACCCACAAAAGTTGACCCATAAACAGTGCTTCAGCTCTTGGCTACCTAATAGAAGGTGGTCTTAGTGGATTATGTCTATGTATCTGAAAAGCTAGATCTTCCTTGCTGATAAACATGATCAAATTATCTCACGGAAACAAGTCCCTTTTGCCCAAATTGTTTTTTCCTCAAATATGCAAAAACAAGTATGTGAATCACACCTTGAATCTAAATGTACAGGTGCTGATTGCTGAAACTGTCATGTATGCTGTGAAAAGAAAGATGGTTTTGTGCCATATGGCAGGTTTTCAGGATTGGGTTAGATCACTCTGAAACACTCCTGGTTCTGTTAAATCAATGACAGTGTTGTCTGTCACTTCAGATGACCTAGGATTTCATTCTTTCTGCATATTACCCTTTTTTAAAATTTTACCAGACAGCAATTTGCCAACAATAGTCTTTACCAGTAAAAATGACATGAAAGTGTTATTGAAAAGCAGCATAAACTAAAGACAGCACAACACATTAATATATTCTGGTTATATGAAAATTATTGCTGTTAACTAATTTTCAGGTCTTCTTGAGAGGGTATGAAATGGTTATGTCAGTGCCCTGCTGTATTTTAAAGTAATTTACAGTGTCTATAATAAAGGATTGTCAAGAATCTGTTTTCACTGAATTTTTCTTGTTGACATGTGGATTGCAACCTTTTCATTTCATTGACTGTAACATACCCACATTTAGAAGTATGCTTACCTGTACAATTTCACCACATCACCAGGCCCATTCTTGATCAGCAAAAACCAACATAAAATTTCAGATGTGACCATGTTGCTGCTATCTCTTCCTTGTCTAGCAGCATTTTTCCATCTGCATTTTGATTCCTATGTCCCCTTTTCATCTTCTCCTTGCAGGACACCTTTTAAGACATCTACGGCAAAACTCATCTCACCACAGTTTTGAAAAGTGATAATACTATTTGAGACACCTGGTTTCAGGGGAAGGTCTCCAGGGCCCACGGGTAGATAATACAGTCATATTCATTGCAGAGGAAAAAACATCAGAACATAGCCAGATGTTTTCCAGAGGCAAAAGAATGAAGTCTGGGTCTAATAATGGCAATTACATTGCATGCTATGCTTCTGGTCTTCTAGAACAGGAAATACCTTTTAGAGATAGAAGCTGCAATTTCCAGACTTTTGATATTTTTCTCTTTCTCTGTTTTGCTGTTGCTGCTTTGCTTTTTATCATTTTGTGTAATCTTAGAAAAGGTTTTATGAAGAATCTCTGAAATATAAAATCAAATGGCATATGCTCTGTTTTCAGCAGAGAGGAGGGCTCTGTACTTAAACTGTGTGCATCATGAACCCTGTGCTTGTACTGTTTAGAAACGTTATCCTACTTATACAGCAAGCCCCAAACAAACTGTAGGTAATACTACCTTATGCCAGCAAAGCAACGTTTCTGATGTCCTGGTCCTTGCGTGTTCTTCAGGCATGATCTCAAGTAATGATGTTAAAAAGTATAATCTTCTTGTTCATATATGGTAGTAAGGATGTCAACATAGCAGACCTACGTTGTTTGGTGATTGGGTGATTAGACTGAACAGTAGCCTTTCACTTAAAAAGGACTCCTAAGCATGGTGTAGGTAGTGTTGAAATTAAATTGTATTCCACCAAGTCTTCAGGCAAAAGAAAACTTGCTTTACTAAATGTGCATTTTTACCCCAAATTTCTACTCGTCACAGACCAGCTTTGAAGGACTCCCCCTTCAACTTTAACCAACTTATTTGAATGAGAAGAGGCTCCTAATTATATGGCACATTTTCTCCATATGTTGTTACAAAGTTTAGCTAATTTATTTCAAGTTTCTAGACTAATCAAGCAAAAGGCAGAGCTATTCCTCTTGTATCAGAATAAAACTCCCTACCAGAATGTCAGTAAGCAGATAAAGATATTGTTTACCACTACATAAATAATAAAACATTTGAGAGTAAGGATAAAGTGGTTTAGACCCCTCTCTCTCACAGAGAAGGACTGTTCTGTGTAGCCTGTCTTTAAAGTCAAGCCTGACTCTGCCATGTCCCCTCTGAGCTGAGGTAGAGCCAAACGTGTGCCAGTTTTAACACACAGTTATAGTATTCACACAATCAAGTACTTCATTTTATTCCAATGAAAATAATTTCCTTACAAATACAGTATCTTGCAAGCAGCAAAAAAATCTTCATTTAGGAAATCCTTTCATATTTTACATGTCGGTCTAACAGCTTTGTCTTATTCGCAGTTTCTTCTAATGTAGGAATCTATTATTTCCTAACTCCCTCATATCCCTGTGGTGTATCTCACACAGTCAAGTTGGAAGTCCCACATTTAACATGCTACTTCATCATTTAGAAAACACACGTAGCTTTTTTTATGCAGATATGACAAGATGTTCAGAATTGTCCCTTCTAGTAACAAAAATCTATGCATGAGCATCTTGCATCTTCTCAATGATACCTTGCCCTCCATCCCCCACCCCCAAATTTATGTTCCATGAGATCTCATGCAGGCTACAAAACCAAGATGTTTCTTATGTCATCTGTGGGAAATGGCCATTCACATTATTTCAGTTCCCCAGTGCCTGGACTGCAGCCTGGTCTGCAAAGCCCCGGTGAACCTGTTTTGAGCTACCAAACCAGCACGGAAACGGGACAGTGTCCTTTCTAACCTTCTATCTAGAATGGGTGTTTTCAATGTAACCTTCCTTCTAAAATTTCTCTTTCTCAGCTGTACTTTAGATGGAAAAATGGTAGAGATATATTACCCCATAGTCTGTACATAGTTACAGATCACAGAAATCAGAGAGTTTGTCATTCTGTTCTGCACAGCACCAGAGAGACTTTTGTCGTTGCAGAACTGTGAGATCAAATGAGCAAATGAAACTGATTTACCCTTCTATGGATGCAAAGGAGTTAACACAAGAATCTTTAGATGGAAAAATGGTAGAGATATATTACCCCATAGTCTGTACATAGTTACAGATCACAGAAATCAGAGAGTTTGTCATTCTGTTCTGCACAGCACCAGAGAGACTTTTGTCGTTGCAGAACTGTGAGATCAAATGAGCAAATGAAACTGATTTACCCTTCTATGGAAGCAACACAAGAATGAAAAGTAAAGTTTGGAGCATTCCAAATAGCCTGACCCAGATTTGGTTCCCATTCCTGAACATCTGCTGCTGTTGAAGTAGAACTCCACACCAAATCTAAGTGAAAAAAAAGAGTCCCTTCATGCAGTCCTCCTGGATTTTTATCAGTAACACTATATGCATAGATCTCATTAATATGTATCAGTCAAGCAAAAATCTAGGATCTCATTTTCTATTTTCTGATGGAAATCTTGAGTCCTTTAATATAAATTGATGCTGTTAGTTCATTTCCTTTGTATCAAGTTTTCCTATACTTTGCTATATTTGACAGTCCAAAGTGAAGTGAATGATTAGTTGCAAATAATATTCCATCACTGGTAACACAGACTAATAATATTGGAAATAGCTTTCTGCAAAAGCAAGTGGCCAGATTGTTTGATGTGATCTGCTGATTTTGGTGTAAATCAATAAATATTCAGGGCACTAAGACCCAAGATGATAGAAGGCTTTAAAAAAACTAAAGCAAAGCTTTAATGGAAATTTAGGGGTATAAATCTCCATATATGGCTTAAAACACACACCTGTCCTGTTGTCATCTGAAAAACAGTAAGCATCTCACGTCTTACCAGAAAGATTTCTTGATTCTGTTTTTTTAGAACAGCGACTATCCCAGGAAAGTTGTCCATTTCTGTCCCAGTTTCATATTTAATCCACTGGTGGCATTAAATGCATCACAAAACTCTTTGGAAACTATGACTTTGACTGAAAAACATGGATGGAGTTTGTGAGTTTTAGCAAAGGAAGAAATAACAGAAGAATGCATCTGTCACGGGTGGAGTAAAAGAGATTCACTTCACTCGTAAGAGAGAAGCAGCAATATGTTTATTGATATAAGACAGTGAGTTAACAAAGTTCAACAGTAAATGCAACAGCGGTTTAACAAGATTCAATGGCAAGGTAACTTGATTATTTACTGCATAGAGGACAGGGTCAGACAAAACTGTCAGGGAGACCTTCCCATTGAGTCATGAGGTTCAAAAGGGACCCCCTTGCATTCTAAACTCCTTCCCTTAGAGAAGTCTAGGTGCGGCTGGATCCAAACTTAGTCCGAGACTTGGTCAATGACTTATGTCTAAAGGATTATATATGCTCAATCAATCCTTTGCATCACTTAGCTAAGATTTCAAAGTTTCAGCATGCTATTAGTCACTTACTGAGAATCTGTTGCAGGAAGGAATCTCTCATCCTCAAGGAGTTATCTTGAGAGGCGTCCCTACTCGAGGGGAGATCCTGGCGTGCAGCCTGCTGCCGTGCAGGAGAGCTCAAAGGGCTCTTGGGCTGCCCACTATTTATGGGGGTAAGGTGATTGACTCATAGTCATATTTACATACCAACTGTAGACATTAGTTTCTTCTAAATTTGGCTTGAGTCGGACATTGACCAGAACTGTGGTTAGGTGGAGGACGCATTGCCTATCGCATTGTTACCTGTCTCCCCCGAATCCACTTTGAGCTGGATGCATCCATTGCAACCAGACACATCCATTATGGTTGCCACAGGTGGTTAATGCCTAAACAGGGTTAAGGGAAAAGGTCAGGTCGGGGGCAGGAGGAGCACACTGTCACAGCATCGCGAGGACCAGAATCCATCACAGTTCACTGTAGCCATGAAGTAGGACAGCAGTAGATAGCTCTTGGGCATGAGACCTGCGGGAAAAATGTAATTGTTGCAATTTGTATGAACTGTGATATCACTTCAACGCATAGCAGTTGGTGGGCCAGGATTTCAGATAAAATGCTGTGAAAGGCCTGATTTTATTTCCAGTAAAGTTCATTGTATTGTACTTGTATTTATACCTAGAATGGTGTGATAATTAAATCTTACCTGAGACAGACTGTGAGAGATAAATTTCAGCCTTTTTTCAAACATGTGCTGAAGATCCTATCCACTGGGGCCAGTGGTAAAAATCACTTGATGAAAACACATTCAAACAGTCTGAATGCAACACAATTCTTTTGTGTAATGCTGACTGTTAGCACTGATAACCACTGAGGGTCCAGGCAGGATGTGTGCAATGACCCTACCTATCATGGAGGTAACTGATAGCCTTACAAGTAAATAAACTAACAATAATGACTTTATGTCTCCTAGTTCTGAGTGAGGTAGATTGTACTGATAGCTGTCTTCTAATTACGGGAGATGTCTGGGGGATGTAAGAGCAGTTGTGGCAAAGTAACACTCACTCTGTGGTAAATACTTAGCGAAGTCAGTAAGTCTAGATTCAACCAAAGGATAGCAGCATCCACCATACTGACAGCCCCCAGCACGATATGGGTTAATTCCACTCCCTTTTTACGGTTTTCCTAAGTGCACAGTCTATGTAAATTACTATTTTTTAGAAGAAGCTTGACTTGATATTTGTTTATAAATACTGCAGGTGCCACACAAGAGACACAGTAGCACTGACGAGGATGACAATCACATATTGTGCTTTGGGACGGACATGTAAAACACCTGGCCCACTGGCGCAATGATATTTAGAAGTCTCAAAAGTTCATTAAATTGTTTCAGGCAATGTCCAGAGGTCACATTGTTTTGTAACTTAGCTAACACAATTTCCATTATTTCCCAGAGCCTGCAATAAATGTAAAATATATGCTTATTACTTTGCCTTACTGGCCTAGCGTTGCCTGAAAGAAGCCTGCCAATTCATGTTAATTTATTATGGTGGTTTCATGACATGAAGAAAGCTCTTTTCCACTAAACATTACAAATAAAAACAAAGAAGCTTTGTTCTCAGTGACCCTAAACTATAGGCAACAGATTTTTGGATCAATATACTTAGATATCTAAAATTAACAAAGAAGGGCAAGTAATTGTGACAAGTAATAACTTGTCTTTAAAAAAGAAAAACAAATGCATTCATTGTGCTGTAAGTTAAGAAAGCATCATTTTCAAATCAGTAGAATGCAACCTCTGTTTGATCCTCAGATAATATCAAAAGCGCATTTTGTTGGCCTTATCTAACACAGCATCTTATTCTTACCTATATTACAGGAAATATCAATCATTAAGGCAGTAGAAACTATATATGAAAGAAAAAGCAGTGCTATTGTTAATATTGTTTGCTAAGGAGAAAAACCTTGGGGTTTTTTTTGTGTTCAAGAATACAGTACCACTTACTGGACAATATCAATCACTAACGCTTAGTTTAGAACAACTTGTTCTTTGCATTCTATTTTGGTAATGTATGAAAAGTTAATCCCTCAAAGAGACATTTCTAACAACTGAATTATAAATTAATTCCATTTAAATATCATTTTGACTTCAAGGGGTTTTACTATAATTGCTCGTTTCAATTCACAATTACATCATCCTTAACTTTCTTCTCAATTTCTACATCAAAGCAGTAGAAAAAAGCACATGCATTCTACTTTCATAAAGTTCAGGGAAAGGGGCCTTTGTATTTACTGATATATGGAAAATGCAGTAGGTCTTCGAGGCAGTCAATCAACACAATTATTTTTTATCCAGTTGGAATAAAACCATCACATCTGGAATGGCATTTTTCTGTCATTATGGTAAGGGTTCTTCCTACTTGAATCAAGATATTTAATCTAAGTGGTTAAGGTGGAAGTAAGTTGAGCAAAAATTACAGGGACTATGGCCAATGGAAACAGGCATGTAGCTTGAGGACATCCTATGTCTTAGGCGCATTTCTGTGTTGCCTGTAAAGGGAGACAAGAATGACTGAGTTACACCTGAAAAAGTTTGGATATAAAATCCAATTTAAAAATTAATTTCATGGCCAATAATATACAGAAAAAATAGGTAATCAGCTAGAACATCATGTATTTTAGCCTAACCATGTTTCACCTCTAGTAGAAAAAATACTTTCTAGAGGAAAGGGATGTTTGGACTACATTATTTTGTATTTCAAGGTAGATTAAGGAAAAGCAGAGGTAGAATTTGGAGAAAATACTTTGTCTTTGGCAGGAGACATAGAGATTCCAACAGTTATCTGAAAGGGAGCTCCATGAGGAGAATGCACTCCGTTATATTCATCTGGTCTTTGTCTCCAAGAAAAAGACCCTTGCCAACCTACCAGAGATTAATAAGTCAAGACACTCTTCTTTCTTTCACTGAAGGTAATGCATCTTTTTAAAAAAAAAAAAAAATGTAACTATCAGTAAGGATTTTTTTATTTAAAAGTATAAATGGAAAATGAAGGACAAAGATAAGGAAAGGCAGCAGCAGTTGCATGAGTCCTGAAGCCTGGATGAGTCGGTAAGTTCAAGCTCCTTCACAGATCATTGAGTTTGATGACGAATTCTCTGTACAAAGCTTTATGACCTGCAAAATAAGTAGTCCAGACACTGCAGAAGCTGTCCTGTACGTCAAGGATAAGCAGATGTGCAGAGTAGAGTTTAAAAACAAAGCAAAAGAGCTTTCCTGTTCTATCCAGTCATAGTTTGTGCCTCTTGTGGCTCGAGTAGTCCTTCATGCTGACAATGCCGTGCAGATGTAATGATTTCTTCAGGATTCCCCCTCTCCCACTCCAGCTATACAAGATGGAACCACCCAGAGGGAATCCTTTCTTTACATTTTTATTCCCATCTTTTTTGCCTAATTAGTTTGAAAATTGGAAGTGAGAAAGAATCATGTGTCTGTGTAAGACAAAAAGCAATACAGTTACTACAATATATTTATAATAGAAACTTCTTCCCAGTGAAAAGGGAATAGATTCCTCTATTTTAGAAAGCAACTATGTGCATTAAGCAAAACATTTTAATTACTCAAGCTAAAACAATAACTTCTGTGATGACCTCAGTGGAAGCATTACTGCCTAGTACTGGAAAAAGTGTTCTAACCATTTCTATATCTTACAAAAGCACCCAGTGTATTCTGAAGTCTCACTGGAGTCTGTCTCAAATCACAGCACACAGAGGATGCAGCAAGGAATATGCAAAATGTGGAACACAGCCAAATAAAGCTCAGTAGTTTCCCTCAAAAGGAGTAAGAATTTATTGAGATTTACGCTTCACTTGCAGTACTAAAGATTCCACTCAAAAAAATCCACCACATTACTGCCTTTTGTGACAGTGTTGCATAGATATTAAGAAATTGAGAAATATGTTCTTCTACAAAAATGAAGTTGAACAAAGATGTGGTTTTCTAACTCTTGGTTTTAGATGTCCTCTGAACTAGTCGATAACTTTGAAACAGTATTTTGTGCATAAATCTGGACTTTTCTAGAAGCATAAAAAGAAAAGAGATCTTAAGCTTGGGATTATAATTATTATTTTGGAAATTCAGAACAGTTTTCTCATAAAGGTTAGCCGTGGAAAGAAATCCTAACAGAAATGGTTTTTGTCCAACTTAGGCAGTTATTAATATGACCCAGAGTACATTGCTACAGATGTAAAATCTATCAAACCGTCTGGGAAAGTTTTTCTTTAAATATGGCTTCACAGATGTTCAATCACTTGTCATTTGCAAGCAGAATAAATATGATGCCTATAGTATATATTCCCTTTGGCCCTCTGTGACCCAGGTTAGCTTTTCCGTGAAAGAAAACATAAAGTATTGATACACTATTCCTTTCCTTTGCTACGAAATTTTATAAAATAATGACAAAAACATTTGCTACTGTATAACCAACAGTAACATTTTAGGTCTCGAGTAGTGTAAGGTCACAACTGAAAACTCGTTACAGAAAGTTTTCCTATTTTCTTTCTCCTACAAGCTACAACTTGGAAAGCCTGCTAGTAATTCAAAGGGAAGGCACATCTCCATGCCGGAAGAAAACTGTGAAATGAAAGGTGTTTTCGTAATGAATACTCAGAAATATCCGCAAGTGTATGTAAATTTGATTTGTTGTCTATTGTGCATTCCAAACAAAGTCAATTTTATTTTACAATAATTACTAGAGTAGAAGAAAAATCCAAGGTCAATATACCACCATGATTTTGAGATCACTCTAGGATGTCGTCTTCAAATAGTTAGTCTTTGTCAAATATTCATTCAGTGTATCTGAGATACAAGGTGGGGGAGGAGGGTTCATATTTGCAGTATGAAAGGAGCATGCTTCTTATGAAGGTTTTCAGTGCTAGCTGGCAATATATGACAAGAGAAGAACTTATCTACACATGGTGTCATGCAAGGATAGTTATTCTGTAATAGCTCTTCTTTAATAGCTCTACAACTTTTTGCACAGCATAAGAGCCTCTTACTCTGTTTAGTTTCACTGTGAGAAGAAGGGTGAGCAACGACACTTTTAAAATCACTCTATATCTTTATATGAATTAACTTCTGTTTGTAGATAACTACCATCATTGCAAGGTGGTTTATAAAACATTTATAAAACAAGTGCCTAGTTTGGAAGCTCACATGTTGATTTTGGATATAATTATTAACTATCCTGTCAGAAACCCAGGGGAATCAGTAAGAATTCTATTTTTTAGAAAGATAAATATATTTAATGATTTCTTTTTTGCTGCAAAGTAGACATGACTGTGTTTTAAGATCAGAAGCAAATCTGGTTGAGTAACTCAGAGTAACTTGAAAACCCAAGAGAGCAGGGAAATGCTGCTGTGTGAATGAAATAACTCCCAAGCTTTCCTTTGGAAATGTAGATTATAAGTTCTGCTCATTCTAACCCAGTTTTACTGCAGATACACTTCTGCTATTTATCATAGAATTGCATCAGTGGCAGGTAGACCATATGGTACATTGTAGGAAATATGTTTTATGACATGAAGGGATATCAGGTGTTTAGCTTTATTTCATCATTTTGTTCCCTGGCAACTGCATTAAAAAAAAAAATCTCTTCTTTTTCCAGTGAATTATGGAAATACACAACCCATCTATACTTCATAAGCATCTGAAAGAATCCTAGAGTACGTTCTGATCTGGCTTCCTCATTTCACAGCTATAAACAGAGAGTAAAATCTAGTCTATCATTCTTCCATTAAGAAAATACTGCAAATTTATGTCAGGTCAATGGCATAGTATAAAGTAGGTTGGTTTTTCCTCAATGTATTTGCCCGTCTTCCATAGAAAGTCTGTGCCCTGTAAAGCAGGGTAAAAGTCATAAGCTGAGCAGCATATTTCCATTAACTCTCATGGATTCAAGATCCAGGAATCCTAGATCCAAATCAGTTGCAGATGAATTTGACCTGTGAAGAAGCATAAGGTCAACACGACTTCTAGGACATGTAAATCTGCATAGTTTGGATAAGAATGATCTTACTTAACAGTAGCTGAAGATCTAGTTCATAATTGAAAAATCAATAAAATGTCACAAAAAAATTCTGCAGTTACTTTAAATAAACAGAGAAAAACACCATAGCTTCCTTGATTTTTTTTTTTTTTTTTTTTTTTAAGGAAGACACTATTTCCTATCCATGCTACTGTTCATTTCTCCATATTTTTTCTCTTTCCTAAGAAAAATTACAGACCATTTGTCTTGTCAAAGTCCATGCTTCATAACTGCCACATATATTTTTCCAGCTAAAATCAACAGAGGAAAATTAAGAAAGCAAAACAAGGCATTTCCTTATTCTGCAGAGTGAATATGAACGTGTAGTAAGACACCTGTCATTAATAGCAGACAGAAATAAACGTGAGGAAATTCACTTGTTGTTTCATTATATTGAATCTATTTGGGTTTTATATAGCAAGTTCTGCAATGCCTAGGCACAGAATTCCAGTAAAAGAAATTGATGTCATGAATTTGTTTGAAGGCTATTAACTGAGCTGATTACTCACCTATGCAACCATATTTTCTTCCCCATGTGACATGACAGCCCTACCCTACAGCTTCAGCTTTGTTCATTTGATCACAATCTATATTTAATTCTGTCTCGTCCGAACTTAGAAAGCACTTTCTTTAGGTCATTGTTTATACTGTTCTTGCACAATGAGACTTCTGTGTAGTTCTAAAATAAACCAAAAAGTAATAATTAAGAGAATGTTAAGGTTAATATGAGAAACAGCTTTAACTGAAATTCTCTCCTATACTGCTTTCTGAAAAGATAGAAAAGATAGAAGCATCACATTTTTCATCACCTTTTTCAAGTTCCGTCACCCTCCAAATTATGTAAAAGGTGAATTACTCTCTCTGCTTCCCACCAGTGTCATTCCTAATGGCTTTCCAAAGCAGAACTCAGCAACAGTTTCTCAGTGTAATGGCTTTTTTGTGTGTTCAGTGACATTGAAACACCTCCACAGAAGTGTATCAGCTTCGGTGTAACTTTTACTGGTAAAAGTTAGTGAGGAATTTTATTCATAATGCTCTGAAGCCCAGGCAATAGTATGGAACACAAAGGTTCAAGTCCTGTTCATCTTGGTTTAAAGCAGGAACTTGAAATACGATGTTTCACACTCTGGGTGATTGCTCAAAATTATAGTCTCCAGGCTATTCTGGAGTGAGTCTAAATTTCAGGCTGGGGGGCAGTGATGGGGAGGGAGGGAATTGTTTTCTTTTTCCACAACATTGAAAGGCCTAGGATATTGCAGTGTAATAAGGAAAGAATTCATCATCATTTCTCTGAATCCTAACAATATTAATGTTAATTATGTGGGAAGCTACAGGAACTCAGTGATGAAGATAAAAAATAATTTGCAGTAGGTATCTGGTCAGTGCCTTAATTTGACCCATGGACTGAATAGAGCAGAAGTCTTCTGGGGGAAAAAATCACATAGGATGATCAGACATCTGTTCTTTGTATGTGCCCCAGTCTCCATAGGGGAAATAACCCTCCATTTCCTGTACATATTACAGACACTTGCTAGACAATAAAAGAATGTGAAGTACCATCCTGGGCTGTGGAAGACATTTATTCCAGCAGCGATAGGCTTGTTTGCTCTGTTTCGCTCAGCTTTTCATCCATTCCCCCATATCTGTCACTCTACTAACACTCATCTCTGTCTTCCCTAGTCTCTCTTCTCTTCCAAAATGCTGTGCCTACCGTTGGAGGCAATGATATCCTCAAGGAAATAAGCTAACAAGTTTTAGGCCTTCACTCCCGAAAGTAAGTGAACTGCAATTTTTAAAAGTTTGACCAGTTGGTCATATGTAAGCAGTTTTCAAGACACAGCAGAAAGCAAATTTCTGAAATTAGGCTGGTTATGTCCTTCCTCCCTCCCAGACAGATTCCAAGTCCCTATCTAATCACACATTAAGGTGGTAGAGCTTCGCAAATAAGCAGCTGTAAGGTTATCTGTAGATGGGCAAGACAATATATTTTCAGAAAGAGGAGAGCTGATTTAGGTGGGAATGATAAAAATATTCAAACTGAATACAAGGCTTGAACTACATAATGAGTATTTTTCAAACTTTTAAGAATCCTCATACTGGAAAGTTTTGGGTAATATTAACTACCAGCACTGTTAATAGGTACTGATACATCTTAAATCAAAGCCAAATGTGAACACAATGCATTCTCTTTAGTGGGATAAGTTCAGCTTGCACATTTTAGCAGAACCATTCAGATATGCAAGATAAATCAAGACATGTGCAACATGTCCATAAAAATAATCAGGATAAAACAGTGTTAAGAACAGTGTGACTGATTGGGCTTTGCCATTAGATCTGGGAGAATATCTTCAGAAACAGAACTCAAAGAACTAATTCAAAAGAAGGCAAAACATCACATTGAAATAATGAATGCCGTGCATGACAATGTTCAAAGATGATCTGTGCTGTTACTCTTGTGAAGAAAATAGTGCATGAGATATAGAATGCAGGATAAAGGAGGATGGTATAAAATTGTTTGTAGCCACTAGAAATTAGTAGAAAATGTTTCTCCCTGAAAAACCTCATTATAATATGACTGCAAGTTGGGAAATTGGTTTTGCTAAATTATTAATTTTGATTAAAGAATTTCAGTTATCTGCTACAGCGCACCTGTTACTTGTCAGGCCGGGGGTTGTTACATGGGGTTGCTCTTTACCCACTCAGGCATGCTATACTAGACAAAGGTAAAAACTATGAAATCATATAAATCATCCTGTCCTAGAGTAAAGCAAAGGCACATATATTCTTCTTTGCAGTAGAAACTTACATAGCAATGAAGCAGTCAGAATTGCATTAGAGAAAATGCTAAAGCAATATTATATCCTAACCTTGGGAACATACCCTCAGCTGCTGTAAATTAACATCTTTTATTCAGCTAAACAGGGTTGTACTCGTTTGCACCTGATGAAGGTTTCACTCAGTGACTTATATTAATACTGGGGAGAAAGGTAGAAAAATAAAATCAAAGTTCACAAAAAGGGAAAAAAATACATATTTCTGTTCTGTTAAGTTTCCTTTTACTTACATTTTCTGAACCACCAGATGAAAAATGCAAGCTGGAATCTGAATATAATTATACAAAATATATCTTGGCATCAGAAGAATGAATGTTAAATTGACAGGCAGGTAAATACTGAAGGCAAAAGTTTATGGAAAATGTATACTTTCCCAGCAGTTCAGGAGTCATAAGGCAATCATAACCACAAGTGACATGAATGAGAATCGTGTCTATTTACGTCTAATCTGCAATGCCTGGGGAGAAGGAGCTGGAATTTTAAGAAGTATCAGCAAAAAACAAGGCTTGAAAACTGTGTTGAACCCACACTGAACCTATTTGTCAATTTGAAAAATTCCATGAGCTAGAAATGTTAGATGGGAAGCTAGTGACCCTAGTTGCTTTTAACAGCACTGGGTATGAAATAACTGTATCGTGTAACCAAGCAAGAAGTGTATTATGAGACTGAAACATACAGCTGTGTTCAGCATTCTTGTAAAAATAGCTGGACAATATCACACATGCCAAACAAAATTATTATTCTTCAGCTCATACGTGAATTCCAGCTGAAAAGAGATAGCAGGGTTGGGTTGCACTTAAAAATCAGGGGGCACAGACTAGCATTTTGTCTCTGATTTTATCCTACAGGTAGCAACACTGGAGAGAAGGAAAAAAACTGAGTCTTACCTTATTTTTACTACAAAATGTGGGGCTTTTACAGTGCCTTTCATCTGAAGATCTCAAACTTTTTATGAACACTAAGTTATGATTCCTCATAACTTTATTCTTGGATGGTAATTGATATTAGTATAAAAATGTATAAAACATACTACTATGATTCTTTGGACAATAATTTATATTGGTTTTGTGTAGCTGTTGATAACTTCATAACTCCAAAGAAGTCAATGGAGTCCAGTACTAAGCTCTCTGAATTCCTTTATTACCTCTCCCTGTCCTAAGTGAGAAGTTATCATGATTATATTCAGCATGTCCAGGTCTCCTAAGCACCTTAGCTTTTTCTGCTTGCAATCACTGCTCCATCAATAACGCCAATTTCCTTGGATCTAGGAGCTTACACACAGAATATCTTCATAATCCCTTTTCACCAAGCTATTAACATTGCTGTTCTCCTGTACATTCCCTACAACATTATCTTAAGATTCAGACATGGGCTCTATTATTTTTCCTTTACAAGTTATTACCTCTTGACATCTGAGTAGCCACTTCAGGATTTGTGCATTTTCTTAGCAAATGGGGGGTAGCACGGCTCTATTTCAGCCTTCCCATTTGCCCACGGTTGAGTTAAATGAATCTGTATTTGATGAGCACACATGGATAGATACTGCAGCTCAGGTGATCTGCAAATTCTTGACGTGGTCAGATGGGCAAATGGACCCTTAGCCCTTTCAGGAGCTAAGTGTTATTTCAAATAAAGCTTCCTTTGCTACTCTGGTAGAGTAAGGAAACCTATGTCCAACGGAGAATCAGACTCTCCTTTGTAATATGTGTAGAGGCATCATGCAGCTGTTAACATTTCCTTACTATGTGACCTTGAAAGCATAATTGTTGGCCTTTCTTATCCCACCATGTCTGAGCTGTCTTGTTTCCTTTTGCTCGTTGTACAGTGCCTGCAATTAGTCTTTAAGCTCTTTACACCAAGGAGTCTCTTGTGCAGTTTTATTTGCTGTTTAATACCCATTAAGATGGATTTGTTCTTCCTTTGCCAAAGTTATCCAAGTCACTCTATAAATATTTGAAAATAAATATGCCATTCTCTGGGTTTCATTGTTTGTTCGGGACTATTGTAACAGTTATCCAGGATGCTGTCTTAACTGAGGCTGAAAAAAATCAACAAACCTTATGGGCTTTATGGAATACTTACATGATACCTGAATCATCTTGCCACTTAATCTACTGGGGGTGAAGGATGTGTTTTTTGATTGACTATTCTCAGCTGACTCACTTTCCCTCACAATTTGTTTTTTTTTGAAGCTTTCCTACACTAGCAACAAGCCTCTGATAATCTAAATCACAGAGGAGATATTTTGTTTATGCATATTCATAGGTGATTAAAGGAAATCGTACTTGTTTATTTTGCCCATCTGAATTGTAATATTATCCATGTTGATTCCTGCCTTAGAAAAAGCTGTTTAAAACTCATGTGAAAAAAGGGCAGGAACTCCCTGTAGAACTGTTCATGGTTAATTCTATTTTGAAATAAATCTTATGCACAAAAAGCCAGTTTTATTTGATGCCGTAAGAATAAAGATTCATACTTGCTATTATTTTACTGAAATGATTTTGTAATGCAAATTGAGCAGCTTTATTATTCAATTACTTTTGTGCTAATATAAATGGTAGGATTAGCATAGCCGTACTATAGCTTCAGCAGTTAGTATTATAAAAATTCAGCCAATTTCAACAGCTGCAGCTAAATGGTATCCTGTGGTCCAAATACTGAAATCGAGGTACTGGTAATAGAAATTCTTCTTTTGGACACAATTGTGATAATTAGAATACTGCATAATTTCTGAGTCACTGTCATGAATAAACGATAAAAGAAAAAAGTGGAATAAACATAAAGCAGATAAAAGCCTTTGTAACGCTGTGTTCTCACTGCAGTAGTAGATCAGGTAGAAGAGACCACAGGCAAAGAGATTCCTCTGCATCATCAGCATGTTCATAGCGCTGCAGGTACTTGAGCTATTCTGGCATCACCTTGTGATGAGGAAATGTGTGGCGGAATAGAAATCAGCAAGAGCTCAATCCAAGCCAGAACAGGTCCCATGGGTGCTGTCCTTATATACTGCCTAAGCATAAAATAGATGACCTGGATCATCCACAAGCTGTATTATTTATTTTTATTTTATTTTATTTTATTTTTAATGGCGGGAAGAAAACAAGGGAGAAGGAGACATGGATTTGTGTTTGAACACAATGTCTCTAAATAAACACAGACTGCAGAGCATCTCAGCTAGAAAGGTCGAGAAGCAGCCAGAATTAATGTGGCAGATACTGAGACTGTTCCTTATCTCTGAAGCTGTCTGGGAAAAGTCTATGGTTGAAAAAAATGTCCCTCATTTTCCCATTTGCAAGAGTCTGATTGGACTGGGATCAGTGGGAAAAAGAAGTTAATGAACAAAAACATGGTGCTTATTGTAAAAATAAACCCTGTGTAGTCATTAACTAGTTAAGGTAGCTCCTGTGAGGGGCTGGATCACAATCCTTTCCCCACTACTGATGTAGATGCATGCTATTTAACGAAATAGCAGACTATCAAACCATATTTTATGGATATATGATGAAGCTGAGAGGGAAGCAATAGCTGCCCTTTTAGCCTTGACAGTCCTATAGCATTTGGATTTAGCTATTAGCTCCTATGTTAACCTGAGATAATGCCTCGATTAAAGAGCTAACAGAGCCAGGTCAGAATGAGATTGGCTAAAGATCACACTACGACTCCTCCTAAGCCACCACCACATCATGCAGCATTTGGAGTGTCTCATTCATCAGGTCTGCTCTGAGGCTCCTCACTCCATACGGGAAAATGTGGAATTACAATTTTTCTGTATGTTTCTATCTCATGTTTTTCACCTGTCTTCCCACTTACAAATGAACATGCACACAACTCAAAAGAGATTTTTGTAGTTCAAAACAAGAAAAATCTCCATTGTGTTGCCAGTACAGTACATGAAATTTATATTGATTTCAAAACTTGTGCATAATTAGTTGCATATTATAATTTGTAACCGCATGGCTTATCTTGCTGTTTTCATAAGTTACTGAACACCATTGCCATCAAATTTCACAAAACATAAACTCCTTTTATTTTAATTGTATACGGAATTTTGTCTAGATTAAAGTACAAAGAATAATGTGACCTTTTCCATTATACCTTCTACGTGATTCCTGTAACATGGAAACTGTTAAGAGCCTGCAAATTTATTCAAAATTAATCTGATTCCATATTATTACATTTAAATGATCTTTCAACATAAAATATTTAATTAGGCAGCTTTAGGTTTTTTCATTTGGTATGTAAAATCCTTGGTAAAACATGGTCCCTACACTTGTCACTTTCTGTGGTACCAGCCCATCTCAGTGTGTCTGTGAGGACTGGGAAGTTTTTGTATATACATGATATATGCTGTCAAGTCATGTAAATGTAATCAAAGTTCTGGTGAGGTTACTGGAATGACATAAGTAACTGAGGCATTGACGGATGAGGCATAACAATAACAGAAGCTGGAAAAGGGTTTATCTCAACATCATTGAGATCAAAGATAGAAAGTATGGACCAGATTCTATGTATGCACCGTCCTGGACTTTCTCCATTTATCTAGAGAAGCCAGTGAGCTGAGGTTTTGGCTGCTTTGCAGTATTGAAAGGAATTTGATGCGTCATCCTATTTTGTTGCAAAGTCATGGAACAGAAAATTTTGTCCTTGTTGATCATAAATGCACAGTAGAGTTCTCTGCTTTCCAGGGAGGTCATCAGGTCTGTGGCCCACCATTACCACTCCTTCATATTATCAGAAACTGATACATAAACAGGGTGAGGCAACTGCCAGTCCAACAGTTGAGTTCAATACCACTTTCCTTTCATACTTTGAATACACATTTGAGTTGCCTCATTGGCTCAGTCTGGTGGACTACTTCAGCTAGTGGCTTTTGTCATTACATGGGAAACAGCATACACCTGTCAAATTGTTAGTCTGGATTAAATTAGGGCCTTCATCACAGCTATCCAACAGCCTCCAAATCTAAATTACAACAACCATCTCAGTTTTTACTTTCATGGAGAAAAATTACCCAATATAGGGACAGTTTCAGAGTCAGTGCTGGAGGATTCTCAGGAGATGATTATTTGGATAGCAGCTTTTGCCATGATGCTTCACGCCCTTTAGTCTCCCCGTCAACATTATGGCATGAAACTTTGAACAAAGTTGTGGATCTGCAGGTCACGGTAAGAACAGTTTTACTGCATAGCCATGAAACATGGACACCGAAGAAGCCTGAAACTTGAATGTTTCACATTTTTCCGATTGTCCTCAGCAGCAGTCCAATCTTAAGACTCAAAATGAGGTCAGTGATGAAGACATTGGTACTTGAAAAGATCCACTACTGCAATCTGGTTCCATTTTGACAGCATTTTTGGTAGAAGCAGATTACAGGGGTGGAAATAAGGGAATTCCAAACCATGTTTACCAAGAAAAGCCACTGCATAGTTAGTGGTTGTATGCTTCAAAACCTTAGGTGGCATGGCAACATCACAGTGACAGCCGTCGTCTAACAACCAGACAACTCATTTTAATAATTCAGCCAAAATCTGGTCTAGCTGACATTCAGTCTTCATTGAGGCTCCCTCACTTTGGGATTTGTCTCCTCAGTAGGAGGCAATTGGATGAAACCACAGACTCTGCCCCACTGTGTCCGTCTTTACCTGTGAGTTTTGCAGTAGCTATGACCTGCTGTGATATTTATGTATTGACCATGACAAAAGGGCTATAACCAACTAAATTAGCTGCTGATACTTTCTCTTGATAATTTCCTAAACTGGCAATGCTTCCAGTCCTCTTGATGTATTGCACACATTCCTGAGACACAGCCCCAGTCTACTACTGTTAGCAAACGCCCCTCTCATAGAAGGGGAACACTTAGATCAGGACAGGGCCCTGCTGCACAAAGGTGAGAGGAAGAGCCCCTTTCACTGCATCATGCCAGAACGGGAAGATTTGGTGAAGCAGCCTTCATCTGCCAACAGAGACGAGAAACCTGTTGCAGTGCTGCTGCACATCTTCATCCTGTGTCAACATTCCTTTCAGGAATGGGAATACTGAAGTAAGGTTCTCTACCTTCCAAATGATCCCATATAACTCTCTATATGTCATTGCTAAATACATTGCACTTTGCCTGAAGATTCACTGCACTTTGTATAATTTAGAAGAATAAAAATTGGAGTCAAGCAGCAAGCACCTTCTAGATGAGAGTCTGCGGTCTGGACTGCAGATCACCTTAGAGGCCACCACACAGCTCAGAAATTACCACTGAGCCCAGGATGTTCCCCCTGACATTACCCTCACAAAACTGTACACTGTATTCCTACCGCAAGCCATAAATTTGGGCTTCTTCCATTACATGCAAAACAACACAATTAACCTATTTTCTAACGAAAAATGACAAGTCCTGTTCAGGCTATGAATTAAATTACAAGTGGAGGTGGCAGATTGTATACGTGCGGTTGACCTTGGTTCACTTTATAGTGAGGTTTAGAAATCTTGGATTTTGATCAAACATATCCTATAAGACTTGGGTTTTACTCTGGTACCATGATAGCATCTAACTGTTTGCTTTTTCTGAGTTATCCATATAGCAAAATGGGATTAACAAGGGAACTAAATACGAAGATGCCAAACTGTTGAAAGAATTGGTTTATATGCAAAATGTTGGTTTATAATGTGATAAAGCCTTTGAGTCTGAATTTCATATCTGGATTCTTCCCTCATGCAGGGAAGTTGTAAGCATTTAGACAGTAAAATTCTATAGAGACATTTTAAATCTCAATCTAGCTCAGAATTTTGTAATGGTACAAGTGGGTTGTCATGTGGGAGTGTTTTGGCTGAGTATTTTAATCTGGTTTCCTTGTGAGGAGTGCACATGGCTGCTTAGACCTGCCGTACAGGTCTTACTGGGGTCAGCCTTGTGTTTGGGGCAAAATGAATCTGGGCTGCCCCAGAAAGAACGGTGAAGGGATCATGAGCCACTCAGGAAGACCATTTCCTCAGTGAGCTGCTCTGCCCCACAAGATGAGTCAAAGGAGAGATGAATCTAAGCTGGCTCTATCATGTGCTTCTTGTGCTTTACAGTGAATAAAGAGCTTAGCACAATCCAGCAGCATCGGATGGAGGCCACTTAACAACTCAGTTCTCACAGCCAAAGCACAAGCCTCTCAAAATCTGGTCCATCAAATATACATCTGCCTCTTGTATCCATAATTACATCATATACATCCAGGTTTCATAGATTTCTAGCGCAAATGCGTAAGCAGAACAAAATGGGGCAATTACCATTCAAATAAATGATTCTTGCGGGGAAGGGTGTTATGAATGCTGCTCAGCATATTGCACCTGCAAGCAAAAAGCATACTACCTGCTGTCCAGTGCCAAGAGTAATTGCAGGTTTAGTAAGAGGTTGGGGAATTCAATGGACAGCACTCATGTGACTGAATAAAATTTTGAGCACGTGAAGCTATAGAAATATGTGTGTTTACACTCTGGTCTTGGAGTCTGTGTTATCCATTTGTTCATTTCAAGGCAAAATAGGAAAAATAATTATCCTTTCAGTAGAAAAATACCAGAGCTGTAAAAATTTCCATTGATTAATCCAGAAATTACCCAAGAACTTGAAGCATTTGTTCACCATAACCTGTAATTTTGCTGACGGGCTACAGCAAGGCTCTCAGAGCCAAAAGGGTTCAGCTGAGGTGACTCAGTAAATGCAGAAACATGCTGCACCAAAGCTGCATAGAATTACAACTCATATCCTCAGCTTCAAGGATAATAACTGTGAACTCCAGGGCAAACCTTCCTTATAGAGAACTAATGAGTTTTTGCAGTACCTCAGAACGTCCCATACCTGCTGTTGAGCTCTGAGTTAAACAAGCAGGAAGGAAAGTAACTGTCATCACTCCTGTCTTCTTCCAGTCCTGTGGTTATATGGTGCTCTATGGTAAGTCATTTCACCTCCAGATAACTCTTCACAATTCTGGATCAAATTGTTCCTCTCCACAAAATTGAGTTGAGACATTGTGAAGATTTGAATGTTTTATATACCATATATTCCTACTAGTTTATTTCAAATTCTTTATGTTTGTAATAAAAATGGGAAAAATATTCAAGAGAATTATTTACTATCAAACTACAGTTTTATCAGAACCAGAAAAATAAATAAGAACATGCAGCTCTCAGTAAAAATGGATTGAAATCTTTTTATATTTAATTTCAACGTATTATTTGTTTCCTTTTCATTGTGAATTGTATATCATAGCTAATTATTTAAGTCAGCTGCATTATAATTAAAATAATGCACAGTTTATCTTACCTAATATGCCAAAATAAGATTAATTGAAATTATGAAACACAACATTTTGACATAATGAGAGAAAACTGTATTAGTGATTTAACAAAAATGAATTTCTATTCTGTGGGAAAGACCAAAACATTGACATTTTTTGAAAAGGAAATTTAATGAACAAACTCTGTAATTACGTACCTCAAGGGCTGTTGTGGGACATCAGATTTATACGATGTCAGGCTCTGATACTAAACCCAAATCTATACAACCTGATCTGTAGCTTTCCAACTTTGCTTGGGTGAAAATATACACTGCAAATTGCGATTGCCACAGTTTTCTGTTGATATTTTTCACATACAAATAAAATGCATTGAGCAAGCTGGCTCATGACTGCAGTCCCCATGCAAGCCAGGCCTTCTTGCTTGTGTCAGGTATGTTTAGTGAGGGTTTTACTTTCACAGGATGCTAACCTATGCCATTTAGTCTGGGGATATAGAGCTATTAACACTCCCTGGGGAGAGGGTCTCTTTCTCCAGACCCACAACCAGTGAGACCTGCATGAATCCCACAGCTGTAGCTATTGCTATGCACCTCACCGCTGCAGTAGGTCCCACTGCTGCAGTAGGTCTCACTGCAGCCCTCCTTTCAGGCTGCCTGCAGACCTCACCTTTCCCTGCTGCAGGCAACATCAGCGACTCCCGCTGGAACCTGCCTGAGTCTTTCAAAGTGCAGGCAGGATAAACAGAGGCTCCACAAACTGCCAAGCCTGTCCTCGGAGCAAGAATGTGAAGCACCTAATTCACAGTAATGCATAGGACACATCCAAGATTTCCCCTTGAAAATCTCATCCAGACTGTTCCAGAGATACGCCTAAATACCCTGGACAACTTAGGTTATATCTATCTGCTAAAGCCATTTCCTCCTCCCGGTGATGTCTGGTGCCAAAGCCTGGTGGCTCAAGGTGGCTTGTGTCCACATGGCCTCTCTGGATCAGACCAACCATTTGACCAGGGTCTTCTGTGCATCTCTCATAACACCTCTAGATACAGTGCAGTAACCTAAACAGGCCCAAAGACCATTCCCTGGTCCTGAGGGCTGGCTACATTCTTAATTTTCAAGTATTTTCTGCTATAAAAGAATGTGACAGCATCCAGGGTACGTATTCAGAACAGAGCCTGGTTGTGTTTCTGAACTTTGCTTAACAGTAGTTTACGATAGCATAGATGGCCTAAATGAAAAATGTGCAGTTGACTGTTCTACTACTTTAACACTCAAGATGATCAAGGTGCAAAACCTGGACTCATCCCTTCACTGTTAGTGCAATACTTGGACTCACCTTTGTGTTATTTAGTTTAGGAACACAGAGGTAAATCTGTAGCCTTGAGACAGAATTACTGATTTGTTTTCTTATATTAATTTTGAAGTGCCTGAAGTAATGCAAAGGCTATGTCATAATTAACCAGAGTCATTTTCATATACTGTGATAATATCATGCATGTCTTGGGATGGGGCTAGAGAACATGTGAGGGTGGCCACAGGTATGTTGTGGTCCTGGAGGAATACTGATGTGCCAGAGGAGGGATGAAAACACATGAGCAAGCAAACCTGATGCATAGGTGTTACGGACTACCCATCAGAAACAGCCTCTGGACCAAACCATTGCTAAAACCATATGCTGGTTTCATCACAGAACAAATATTTTGTTCACTCCCCAAAGAGAACTGAAGTGAACTAACAAACATGCAGTGAGGATGCCATCAGAGCCCAGACCTCCCCCAAGGAGCAAACAGAACAGGCAACTTGTTGCCAGTACAGACTCACCTCGGTGCAATTCCAGGCTGAATTAAAATGGCAAGTTTGAAAGAATCTCTGTCTTTTTCACAGCAGACAACGGAGATTTCTGTTTCACTTCAGAGCTTTAGAATGGTGATAGTGACGTTAAAATGGTGTATTCATCCACAGTGGTTTTGTGTGACCCTGTATGTACACTTTTGCCTTGTTTTATAAAACCGTTCCTAGATGACACAAACCTAGAGAAATGCTGATTAAGCTGTACAGTATATCTGAACCTGAAATATGGATAATTAACCACTGCAGCAGCTGCCAATAACTGCAGGGCAAGAGCTTCTTTTAATTTTCCTTCAAAAGCTGAAGGAAGCAATGTTTGATTGTGAGACTTCAGCCAACTACAGAAGAAAAGAGAGTCTAGTATTTCTTTGCCTTTGAAATAACATGATGAAAATTACCAGTGCCTTCTTTGTGAGACAGACAACTCTAAATCAGGATTCAAAAGATAAAGAACAAATAAACATGCTATACATGTGCATCTTAGAATAAGAAACAATAGTTTGAAGACAAGAAAAAAGAAGTTGGGAGTCAAGAGAAGACAGTATTGCTTCTAAGGGGGAATTCCAGCTTTGGTTTAGGCAAAGGACCACTGCAGGACCTTGGGAAAGTCACATCCCAGACAAGTGCCTCAGTTTCTCCATTATAGGTTATTCTGAAAGTTAAAGACAACAAAGATGTATAAAAGAATTATATAGTATGCAAATATATATTATTAACTAAGTCTATCATCTATTAAATATAGAAACAGTGGAAGACAGCAAGATTTCTTCAGGATATGCTGTATTTGAGCCTGTAAGAGTCATACACTCAACAGATAAGCCTTTCCCTTTCTGCTTCCTTTCTTGCCATGAGACCAAAATCAAGAGATAATTTAGGAAGTCAGTGATTTGTACTCTAGCAGTATCTTGCAATCAGAGGAGGTGGTGAGGTAGCAAAGGGAGACAGACTTTTCAAAGGCAAATATAGATACTAGTCCGGCTAGCTTTTCCATGGATATATATAATTTTGTTTACCTCTGGAGTTCATAAAATGGCAATAGGTATTATTTGAGATTTTTGCAACACTGCCTCCAGATTTCTGGAACGCCTTTCAGGATTATCCTAGCACCATTATAAAGAAAATGTATGGATAGAGACTGAAAACACTGAGAATACCCTATCCTTCCTGAGGTGAATGAATTTATGTGATAAATTCCCATATTGAATAGCGTGTAAACTGAGATTTGATCTGTTATTTGTTCTCATACTAAAAAATAATTTTCAGTGGCTTTTTCAAATTTCAGTAGCCTTTCCAATTTATTGCCCTAAAATTGTCATTTTAAATGCTGTCTAATATTATATATAGAGAGAGAGAGAGAGAATAAGATATAGTTTCAAGAGTGAAATAGCCCACTCAGATTCGTAATTGAGGCATGCTGTAGAACACTAGATAGTTTCATAGAATCATAGAATCACTAAGGTTGGAAAAGACCTCTAAGATCATCGAGTCCAACCATCAACCCAACACCACCATGCCCACTAAACCATGTCCCTAAGCGCCTCATCTACACGTCTTTTAAATACTTCCAGGGATGGTGACTCCACCACTTCCCTGGGCAGCCTGTTCCAAGGCCTGACCACTCTTTCAGTAAAGAAATTTTTCCTAATGTCCAAATGTTTCTTCTCATGCAAAATCCTCTGTTACAATTACATTCAGTTATGTTAAAAATGCATATACAGGGGGCTGAGTAGACCATGACTCGCTCATGGTGAGACTCTAAGTTGTCACTTCATATTCAGTCCTGGTGGTTAAGTAACTGAAAGATGTTAATTGTTCAATATCCCACATGAAATGAGTTACGTGGTCTCAGACCGCTGGAGGAGTGTTTAACATCACAAGAACACCAACTCACTTGGTACTAACTGGAAACTTTATTGTCAGCCTCAGCTTATATGTAAATGCGGGGATGCAGCACACTGACCAAGCAGCTATTAGGGTGATGATGGCATGTACACAAAGAGACCCTGAAAAAGCAATAAGCGGATAAGAATTAAATTGCTACTGTTTATTTTATATCTAGTTCATGAATTATTAAAAGGCCTTTTAGAGCTGGAAATCCACTATCTTTGACTAAAGCATAATTTACTTCTGAAAGAAAATCACATTTAGGAAAAAACAAAATGAGGTTTTGGAATGTTTAGGTAGAGTCAGCTCTGGGATTTGTCACAGAATTCAGTGACAAAAATCCCCTTCTATTGACAAGGGAGTTCACTTGGGAAATTGGACCTTATGGGCCACATTTACCCTAACTTTAGCTATATGAAATGTTGTGATTTAGCTGTAAACTAATTATTTATGAACCATCTGTAATCAAGGGAGAAAGAAAGAGAATCAAACCACTCTGTCTATCCTTAGCACTTTTGTCTCTTTATCATACAGAAGGAACCCAAATGATGATTTGCTGTAGGTAGTAACTGAGTGCTTGGACCAGCCACATAAGTTTCCGTGGCTAATATTAGACGTAATTGATCCCATTCCTTCTTTTCATGAAATAGCGTTCTTCTTCAAATGGCCTTTGCTCACATTCCCTTTCATAGGATACTGGAACTGTCTTGCAGCTGTACCCACTGGAGGACGCTGAGCTTTACTGTGCCCCTACCTTCAGGGACCCCAAGCATCTTGGCCATTAGACTATGGAGGGGAGGAAGGCTGCTCCCATGGCAGTGCTAAGGGTAAATTGTGGAGCAGAGCTGGGCAAAATTCAGTTTTTCTATTGAACTAGACAAAAGGGAAAAAAGTAATTTAATTTCAAAGTTCTGTTCTATGTACATATTGTATTTTCTACAATTCTGTAAACATTCAAAGTCCATCTCAAAATATCTTCAGTTACAAGACAGTGTCATTCATTTTTCCTAGTCATGACCCTTCCCCCTTGTATGGTGGGATGAATTTGAGAGTCTCTGGCCAATAGTGAATATACAGGAAAAAGTGGAAAAAACAAGACATGTATAAAGTGTCTGACTGTTGGTCTATCCTCTCCTCCAGCAGCAATAAGTTTAAATATTTCCTGAGCCAGACACTGCATCTGGGTTACTTATGGATGTATTCCCATGAATTTCTCTAAACCCTGTTTAAATCTGTTTATATTTTTGGCATTCACAGAGTCTCATGGAAATGACCTCACAGTGCAGTTATGCAACAATACGGAAAAGTATTTCCTTCTGTTTATTTTAATCTCGCTACCTGATAACTTTATTGTGTATGTGTCCTCCTGAGTTCCTGTACTGCAAGAAATCCAACAAGTCTTCCATGTTCTCCACACTATTCATAAATTTATGCAACTGTCATACTCCTTTAGTTGTCCTTTCCAAGATGAAGAGGTGCATTCAATTTAGTCTCCCTACATGTGGAAAACATTCTCCATCTCTATCAACCTCATTGCCTTTCAGTCCTATTTTATTACTGCTACAATATTGTATTATTGGTAAGTGTTCTTTTCCCACAAAAACAGCTAATATTCACAATTTTTGTCCTGTTTTTACATTTGCACAGCTCAAAAGCTTCACATGAATTTGTCTCTTCAGCCAAAGCATTTACTACCTCCAAGACTGAATCCTCAGTAACTACGTATGACATACAGTAAAAGAAAATCAGTTCCTTCATATCTCATGTGGATGCGGTTGTATTTTATTGAGGATTTTACTTATGACTCTCTTTTCAAGTTTCTTACACATTGTTAGAATTGTCTAATAATTTTAAAGCTTGAGATAGCCTAGCATGCTGCTCATTCTAGCAGTATTTCAATACTTTCTGAGAGCGTATTGATTAATCCAGATATCTTTAGGTATAAATATGAGAACAACAACAGATCTTCATGCTAATATTTAGTATTAGTATAGCGTCTCTACATCTCTATTCTGCCTAAGTCATAAGTACAGCCAATTTTGTCAGGCACATCCACTGTCTCATCAGCCTCTAACACTTCCTGTGGTGCAAGTAATATTTAAAAGTGAATTAGTCAATTCAGAAAAGAAAGAGAAAAAGAAAAGAAAAAAAAGAAAAAAAAATGGAAAAAGGGTGTATTCAGGTTATTTAAAAACGAGCATTCCTCCAGAAGATATATTGCAGTGAGCAAATGTGCACTGGCAAATGGACTAGATATGGGATTTGTATCAGTTACTGGAAACCTTCTGGTAGCATAAACAAGAACTTCATCAAACTCACACTCCCAAGTCTTAAGGCTGACCTCACACGCTCTCTGTATCAACAGGCGGGTCTATCTGACTCACACTTGTTCCGTGCACTCAGGAAGTGTCATGCCTTAGCAAGCCTGAGACCCTGAGGAACTATATAAACTGGTCTGTGAGCTGGAATACGTGTTTCTTTTTGATGTTTGTTGCAGATGAAAGTAGAAAGTTCATCTGGTTTGGGGGAATGCTGCTGACAGTATTTCAGACAATGAAAAAGTGATAAGGAGTTCAGGAAACTTCTCTCTCGACATCTGATTTCTCAGGTTTTTCGTTTACAGAATGTGTCTGGTGCACCCTTTAGTGTACCTAAATGTTTTTGCTAGTGACTTTTTTTTCTTTTCTGAAATGTATTTATTAAACTTCAGTGAGTAAATTGCCAAGCCAAAGAAGGGAGATTAAATACCTTAATATTGGCTTTTCGGTAATTTTTGTACAATAAAGATTCTTGTATCAATACTATGTGTTCTGGTATAATTTCTCATGACATGACCAGCAGCAAGTAAAATGAAGTAGAATAAGATAAAATTAAAAACAGGAAAAATCACATATCCATGCAATTATGACATTTTCATTCACAGGGTAAGTGTATTTGAATACCAGAGACCTTTTATTCTATCACACTCAGTTGTGAGAGGAGATCTTGACACACATGTTTAACCTGGATCACATAACTTCTGCCTAATTGTCAGTCACATGCTAGAGATCAGGAGTCTTGGTTGGTATCCTTGACTGCAGAATAAAGTTGTGGGTCAGTAGTTAGAGATTTACAATGAAAAGTATATTCAATCTGAGAGGCCATATGGATGATTTGTTAAATTTAAAACTTATTGCATGAGGTCCTAGGTTCTGTTCCTGAGGCAATCCATGACCTTCCTTTTAGCTTATTTATAAAATATGATAGCAGTTCATACTTGAATGTCCCCAGCTTAGAAGGCAAGCATGGATTTATTCAGTTTAAGTGGCTAAGTGCATGAAAATAAAAGCTGGAGTCAGTAGATCTGACTAATATATATCTATGACCTCCTTTTTTGTAGCTCAAGGAATTTTCCCTTCAAGTAGGAGGGAGTAGGTAGTACTGCCTTTCTTCTTTCCTGCTGCAGTGAGCGAGGATTCCCTAATAAAATACTGTACTGCTCTGCTGAAAGCCCAATATCTCAACACGCCCACATAGGGCAGTGCAATGCTGTACAGAAATTCTAAACCGAATCACCCAAGTGACACCGCTATCTGAAAGCAGTGTGGTGTCTGCTCCCCTCAGGAAGTACCACTCACTGGAGTGCCTTGGCTTGCTGGTGTGGCTCAGGCCTCTTGAGTCTCGTAGCAAGTTCAACTAGGGAGGGACTACCCACAAACTGCACAGGGCATCCTTCTGTTCTACATTGACTTACAAATTTCTTTTCCTTCCCATGGAAAGAAGGAACTAACTATAATACAAACAAGTCTTACTTACATAAAAGTCTTTTATAACACTTGATAGTTCTTGAAGGGCAGGTGAAGAGCACATGGACAAGGAGGTTCTAGAACTTCTCTTCCTGGGTAGGGAAGCAAAAAAATGAGACACAGATCAAGGCAAATTCTTTAAAGGAATGACAAAAACTAGACAGACCTGAGTTGGGTCTACTCTGCCACTCTTAAGCACCTTAACATGGTCTTAAATTTTACATGTCTAATGAAAAGGTATTTTTCAAATAGGAGCCTACTTTTCTTTATGCTTAATAAAGAAAAACAGATACCTCAGGAGACACATTCATTTTGCCTATCTTTAAATAGTCTTCCTTGCATATATAAGCAACTCAGGGATTCCCCTTATATTCACCGCTTTATCAGGCACTTAAAATTGTGCACAAGTTAGCTGACAAATTCTATGGACTGCATGCAATTACAACATGGGGGGTGGGTGAAGATTATTTTACTGTATTAACCTGTCATTTTCCAAACCAGGAGAAAAAGCAAATAATATTAAAATGTTAAGTTCTAGGGTTTGGGTTTTGTTTTTTTATTATTATTATTTTTTAAACAAAAAAATAGATGTGAAACACCTGTTAAACTGAAAACTTCTGCCATAACTTTACATGTGGTATCTCAAGTACCTCCATTATGATAAATGTGACTTTTAGTCTAAGATAAATCTGCCCACAGAGGATAGATTATCTCACTTATTATAGCCAGAATCATCCCCGTCAGGACACAGGGTTGACAGAGTTTATCTGCTTTAGGACAAGTTCATTTTGACTACATTATTTTACCTGTTAACAAACATATTTTCAAACATAACAAGCATATTTTCAACTATTTATCATTTTCTTTTGCTGCTGCATAGAGTTATCCACAGCCACAGTTGCTTTGAGATGCACCTGTTCCAGCATGGCTTTCTCCATGGGCTACAATGTCTTCAGAGATATACCTGCTCCAGCGTGGCCTTACCCACAGCCACAGTCCCTTCAGAAGTAAACCTGCTACAACATGACCTTACCCATGGCTGCAGTCCCTCTGTTGCAAACGAGTGGTTTTGAGGCCGCTTAAAGAATCACTGGCAAAGGTATCAGCAAAAGGTGATTTTAATAGAAATTTGTAAAAATGCAACTTAACAGAATTCGATGGCAAGGTTCACTCTATTACTTATTACATGGATTAAGCATACACAGGGAAAATCATGTCAGAATTGTGTTGGAATGATTTATAGAAAGACCGAGGGCAAAAACGATAAGGAAGACCCTCCCATTGAGTTACAAGGTTTGGAGAAGACCCAGCTGGAGCCAATCTTAGTCTCAGACTTGGACAACGGTTTGTGTCTAATACAAAAGGGATAAGGAGTCCCTCCCATTGAGTCAGGAGGTTCAGAGTAGACCCCCTTGCTTTCTAAACTCCTTCTCAGAGAGAAGTCTAGGTGTGGCTGGATCTACCCCCAGTCTCAGACCTGGTCAACAGTTTATGTCTAAGGGGTTATATATATGTTTAGCAGCAACCTAAAGTTCATTCACAGTTTTAAGGTAGATCACAAGATTTTGACAGCACTTAATCATTGACTAATTTAACAGTTACAAAGCGAGTTAATTAAGTTTACTACAATTACTAAAGTGATTTGATTACAGATTATGCTTATTACTGGTTATCTAAATAAATACACACAAACACACACACACACACACAAGAGCAATTCACACATACAGGCCTAAAGCTAGATAAAGGTACTTGTTCAAAATCCCCCTCAAGTCTGTGAAATACTCACGTTAAATGTCTTGGTATTTCTCAACGGGCGAAGGGTTGAGCCCTGAGACTGTATTGGCCAAGGAGTATTTCAGCCCAGGTCCCAGTGGTCTTTCAAATGTGACAAACTTGAGAGTTTGAACTCTGGGCGCAGCCCGCTGCGGTCCAGAAGAGCTCAAAGGGTCTCGCTTGGGACCGCTGTTTATAGGTTTGCAAGATGATTGACTTTAGTCATCCATAAATTTCCATCCTGGCCAGTATCCGGGGTGGTCCGGGATAGTAATTATGGTATCGTTCCCCGGTAACAATGGTATCGTTTCACTTGAGCTAAGACCCAGGAAGGGAATGCTTGAGGGCTGTCAGAGATGGCGAATTATCCTCTGCTCTTATTCCCTACCTTGATCAGGTAGCTGATCAGGTAAGATCAGTGTCGCTCCCCACCTTGGCCATGCAAGAGTGCCTGGTATGGTCAAGGGATGCTCAACCACCCAACTCATTACACAATGGCTAAGACCTAACAGGAATTCCCGAGACCGTAGAGTGGCCCAGGGGAAGGGAGGAAGTGCACCACCACACCTTCCAGGGGTGTACCTGCTCTGTCATGGGCTTATCCACAGCCTCACGCTTTGAGGTGCTCCAGCATGACCTCATGCACAGTCACTGATGCTTCAGGGTGTACCTGCTGCAGCATGGACTTATCCACAGATGCTTCGAGGTGTACCTTCTCCAGCGTGGACTTGTCCTTGGGCCACAATCCCTTCAGAGGTATACCTGCTGCAGCATGGATATAATCACGGCCACAGATGCTTTGAGTTGTACCTGTTCGGGCATGGGCTTACCCATGGCCACAGATGCTACAGGGTGTCCTGCTCCCGCGTGGAATCATCCCCACGTCACAGTACCTTCGACGCGAGTG
>NW_009195740.1:27194-69075 GCF_000690835.1 Fulmarus glacialis | reverse complement strand
AAGCAAAACAAGGAATTCATTCACTACTTCCCATCGGCAGGCAGGGGTTCAGCCATCTCCAGGAAAGCAGGGCTCCACCATGCATAGCAGTTACTTACTGACGTAGCAGCCATCGCTCCAAATGTCCCCCCCTTCCTCCTTCTTCCCCCAGCTTTATATGCTGAGCATGACGTCATATGGTATGGAATATCCCTTTGATCAGTTGGGGTCAGCTGTCCCAGCTGTGTCCCCTCCCAACTCCTTGTGCACCCCCAGCCTCCTCGCCGGCGGGGTGGGGTGAGGAGCAGAAAAGGCCTTGACTCTGTGTAAGCACTGCTCAGCAATAACGAAAACATCCCTGTATTATCAACACTGTTTTCCGAACAAATCCAAAACAGAGCCCCTTACTAGGTACTATAAAGAAAATTAACTCTATCCCAGCCAAAACCAGCACATTACCATAGCTGAGGAAGCAGTCATGCACAGTGCTAATTTTACATTGTCTTTGTTTTGTCTTGCCTATCTCCAGCTCCTGTTAGTGACATTAGTTGTTGCTTTTTCCATCATGATAAATTTGAGCAGACCTTTACACACTAGTCTCATATTTTAAAACTTCAGTTAATTAAAATACTTTTTCAGAGGGGAAATAAGATTGACCTTCTTAATCCTCTCTATATGGGACAGAAAACTGGAGCCAACATTTGTCAGGCTGAAACTTTCATTTGGGGCCTGAAAAAAATCCTTTGTAATCAGTGGAAACGTTCTCATTCACAAGTGGTTTTTGGATCAGGTATAAAATATGAATTTTTTTAATAAAAGTCAATAGTTTTCTCTGGAACAGAGAAGTTCTGCATCCATTTCAGTCAGACATGGTTTGAGCAAGTAGCTTTTAAACCTCAAAAGAGTTGTATGTGAGCTGGTTAAGGCAAAATTTGTCCTCTGTTGCGTAAACCCAGCTTTTTCTTCAGCTTCCAGTTTTCAAAAAACTGAGTTAAATTTCCTGTGAAAGGTGCCCTTCATCTTTGCTTACATACGACTGAGTGCAGCTCCTACCAAAGTCCATGAAGAGACTAAATCTGGCATACAAACAACCTCCTGCTTCCTATTTTCAAGGGCGTGCTGCTTTTTCAAAGTATAGTTTCTATCAGGTGCTCATTCAAACCTTTGTTTCTCTTCAACCTAACCTTGATCCAGTCAATGCAATGTCCCAGTTCTGAATTTGCTAAGAGAGGTTGCTTACATTTTCTGAAAACAAAGCTTTAGACTGGAGAAAAATATTCTGAAGGTATAATAAGAAAGATTATCTTACAGTCCAAGGGCCCAATATTTAAATTAACGATTTATCTTCATTCACACCACAGTAAAGCAGATGTTCCTTAAAGCAGTGTAGAAGTTAAAGGTGGACATATTTCAGAATGGGTGCTTTATTTTCTAAGGAGTGCCGCTGCTACTTTATCACTAAAAGTAGTACTGTGAAGGTGAAAATGCAGACATAAATATTCAGTAGTAGCTAGTCTTTCTCAGTACTTTCTTCACAGTCCTAGGATTGGGGTTTTTTTCCTCTGAAAAATAGGACTATTATTGCCAGCATTGCAATAAGCTTGTAAATACTTTTAAAATCCCTCAAGTTTCATGAACTACTGCAGAGGTGTTCAGCAAGCTAAGGAGATCCTCAGAGAAAATAGGGTTCTCAAGTTCTATATGGACTTTGCTTTGAGCTTGTAAATAATTTCAAGAGGGAACCAAAATGAAGACACAAATCAATGCTCCCAAAATTTTGTCGCCTGAAAGAACAGCACATTAAGCATTCTAATTATTATTACTGCTTCACCTACTTGTGCAACTACTGGTATTATTAAAGAAGAAGTGTCCTAAATAAGAAATCAAGAAACTGTTATTCAGAAATTCTGAAAAATTGTGATTTGGGTGAAAAATATTGATTTTCCACTCCATCAGTCATCCTGACATTTCATCATTTTCTCCACATTACAAATGGTGCAAAGTAGTTTATATTTACTTATTTCTGTGCAATGGGAATATATATATAAAAATATATATATACACTGAAAATTATCACATTTGAATTGTCAAGAATATTATATATTAACATTTCTGATGAAAAGAAACTTTTAAACTTTCCCCAAGCTTTGCTTTGTTGAAATAACTCAAAAATCTTTCACAAGTAATTTTAACATTAAACTGCATTTCCTTATAGTTCAGGAAGCCAATGACTACATTTTCATTAGCTGAACTATTCCTCCCATATGCAAACAGGCAACATGAGTTTCCTATGGACCATATGTCTCAGAGCGAAATTTGTTGCAAAGACTTCTGGAAAACATAATTTCCTGGGAAAGCTGCTAATAAGGAAAAATGGGGATAAGAATACTCACTTCTGCTAGGAATGTGTTATAACAGGAACATCTAGCTTAGTGTTTTGCTGAACTAATCTGGACAGTTCAAGAATTCTGGATCATCTTGAACAAACAAAAATGAACAGAATATTTAACGGAAATTTTCCCCTGTGCAAAAGTAAAAAAAAAGAGATAAATCCAACATTTTCTAGAATATTTTGATTTTGAGGAAACTGAATTTTCTTAGAGAATATATTCTATGGAAGACTCCAAGAATAGCTGAAACCTGGATGCAGTGGCAAGTATCCTGCTGCAAGCAGGCTAGAGAGAGCACCGCCCACTAAAAGAACAATTTATTTCAGTCCTGTTCCCACAGCCCCTTTGAAACCACAACCACCTGCAACCCCAGCAAAGAGAGAGCCAAGTATGACACTGTACCAGAAACCATAAGAGCAAGCACCTGTCCGTCAGCTGTTGTTATGTTCCACTGTTGCAGATCTGCAGTAATCACGTACTTTAATCCTTTTTTATCCCCTGCAATAGTCTGTCCCTTTAAAATGAAAATTATGCTTTCTAAAACCAGAATTTCTGTTTGAGGAGACGGAGGCTGAAGCATCTAAGAAAACATGTAGGAAATTCCTCTTTGGTATAGGTACTAATCTGTTAGTTAGAGAAACCAGGATAGGAGGGAAGGCGAAAAGAGTTTTTCATCTGAAAAGAGCAAAGTGTGACACCATTAAAGGTAGGAGACTCTGGATGTTAAATGGCAAATTTTGCCTCCAAAGGAGGATTTTTCTACTTCATTTCCCTTGTAATGAATTTTTTTTGTTCATTTCACTAAATAAAAATAGAAAGGGCTGCCACTTGTGGGTAAATCTATAAATGAACTGTAATGAATAAAAATGTCATTCATTCATTGCTTAAGATTCTCCTAACAAATAGCCTTACCTTAACCTCTTTTATGACTCTAAGGTAGATAGAACTTTGTCCTAGAATTAGTTCTACCAAAAAGTGTGTTTCTCTTATCCCTTTGACAATTTATTACAATCTCTCAAAGGAATAAATTCTCATTCAATGTCATTGTAAAACATCCTTTGCCTGGAGAAAACTGTTCTAGCTACAGCATAACAAAGCCCAATAAATTTGATTTTTTCCTATCAAGCTGATGAAAATAAAGTTTGCAGGTGACACAATACATTTCAATAATGAATGTCTACATATCCAGAAGATACGAAATTAGGATGTGGAAAAGCAAGAAAATAGAGAAGTTTTGCAGAAGTAATTTATCTCCCACTGCTACTTTCGTTTCTTACATAGCAAGTACAGTTGTGATTCTGATGCCTATGTGAAACTGATACCATCTATGACTCAAAAGCTCTAATGAATGACTCACCAGTGCTGAGAATAGCTACAGAAGGGTCACTCTGGGACTGGAAGGTTCCTTTCAGGAAACAGAGAGAATAGAAATGTATATCAGTTCCTGCTTGACAGTAAAATACTCTGAACTGTTAAAGGGAATTTCAAACATCATTTTTACATTAAATGATTGCTATACTCCTATAAAACAATAACAGTACAGACATACTCACAAAAAAGTAAACTTTTAACCAAGCTGTTACAGAAGTATTAGGAAAATGAGGCCTGTGATTTTAGAGTTTGCTTGTAAAGATATTTTCATTTCACAATGGACAATTTTTATTTAACGTAGAAGTAGATCTGTTGTGAATTTTACCATTTACACCTCATTACTGACCAAAATATTGTCTTTTACACCCAGGAAACACCTTTGGGCTTCTGCACAGTTATTTGTATAATATATTCTCACATCAACATATTTTTCAGTATAGCTGATCAAATCAAAACGTAGAGACAAATGGATGCCATAGGTTGTGGACTTGGAATTCAGTGAGGAAGAAGTTAAACTGCTTTGTGTAGAGTTGGTGGCACTGGAGGAAGACAGACTAAATATATTTTTTCTGGAGATGTTCAGGATATAACAGAGGAAACAAAGTTCTGACTGCGGCAGATCCCGGGGTAAACAAGAAAGACCGACTGCTGCAAGAAATGCAGTAAAGAGCAGGAGGAGGGGAGAAGAGGAGATGTGAGATGTTAACTGTGGAAGATCTGGGGGTGAAAAAAAAAAGAGGACCAAAAGGAGAACAACACAATGAAGTCACAGTTGTCTACTGCTTGGAAGCCATGGAAAAGACAAATGGGCGGGCTCTACCAGATGAAATTTCATGTAATATATTAGGTCGTGCTTTGATTATCAAACAAAAGTAAAAGTGTTGTATGTGGGCCTTTCTCAGTAAAGGCTTTCGGTACTTAAGGAATCTATCAGTGCTGAATGGGACTGAAGGTCAGATGAAACCATGAAAATGACTGAGTAGGAGTCGAAGAGATTAACAATCACCTGAATGAAAGTTGACACCACAAAAGATTAGGCAGAAAGATATATTATCTCACCACAGCATGGATACGGATTCTCTGAAATAGTAGATCTTTTCCATCTCAAACATACTCTGTAGGACCTGGTATCTCCCTATTACGCAGAACTGATACCACATCCCTGATAGCTTCTTATTACTGTTACAGCTGTGCACCTAAAACACCTTGCTGTAATATATAATAAAGCAAAGCCTTGGCTTTAGCCTTCAACAAATACTAAAGCGTTCTTTCATTCATTGTGAATCTGTGGCTGTAGCAGGCTGTGATCTCTGGTCTCTGATGGTAAGCAAGCTCCTCTGACTAGAAGGTCTGAAAAGGCAATGACAGTGTAATAGAATTTTATGATTACATTCTGAACATCTCCACTGTGAGCAGAAGGCTCCTGACTCAGGTATTTTTATCTTCTGCTTCAAGAACAATAAAAAACAATAGGAAGGAATCAACAAGTCATGGTAGAAATAATTCAATACCTCTGCTACATTTCCTTCTGCATTATTTTCACTTGAAATTAACTAACTGAAATACAGTGAGAGTAATTTGGTAGTGCTGAAAAAGAGGCCAATGCTACCCAACCTGAGTGGATGGTCAGCCTGCATTGCTAGAAAGGGGGTTTTTCTCCCTATATATCGGTGCTAAGAATGAACCAAGCAAGGTAAATTGAATGTGACCTTTGAATGAATGTGGGGGACAGAGCAAATTGTACATGTGAGATGGTTCTAAGACAAAATAGCTTCCCAGTCAAGGCAGAAGGAAACTGGGTATCACGAAATCTGAGCAAAGCCTGTAAGCAGTTGCCCACGCTGAAGCAGAGCCACAGCACACGTAGAAATGGCTGGGCTTTGGATCCCTTGGTTTGAGAGACTTGTGTTTCATCCATCTAACCAGACAGTGCCTTTTTATCAGGAAAGATAAAATAAACTTTCATTTACTTCATCACAGACCTTGTTCTTAAAATGCATTTGCTAGTGTTTGTAAAGTACTTTGAGATCCTTGCTCAGCTAGCACAATATAAGCACAAAGTGTTATTAAATCATTCAGTGTAAAATGTCCTTTACCTCATTATATTTTATAGCAGTAACTTTTTATTATCATCTGATGGCAGTAAAACGTGACACAGCTCATCTAGCATGCTGGGGCAAGGTCTTGACTGAAGTTGATTGAGTTTTGTCTGAGTGAGGAGTGAATAAAAATGGAGTTAAGGACTTCAGAATTTGATTTCCTAATAAGGCATTAGGAACACATATATGAAAAACAAAAATGGCATTCTTCTAATATATAGGTTACTAATGCTTTAGGCTTGATTGACTCCTTTTAATGGGGATATGAGCTCTCCTAAATTTCAAATGATTCTGCTATTTTTTCACATATTTTCTGCTGTTGTTAACTGTGATTCTCTGAGCACTGTTTCTATATGCCTCCCTCATGCTGCTTTTTTATGGCATAACCATAATTATTTTTACTATATAGTGAAAGTCTTTTGCAAGAATAATGAGGATGATGAGTATCATTATTGGCCCACTGAATGGAAAATACCTGAACTTGTGATGAAAACAATTCTGTGAAGAGAAGAGGACTTGTTTCATGAGGATAAGGACATCTCCTTCTACTTTTCACCATTTCTGTCATGAAGCCCTCAAGAACTGATCTGTCATTTTATCCTGTGAAGCAATAGCTCTGGAGAGTTAAAGAACAGAACAAATATTGGAAGAGGAATGAGAAGAGAGCTCCATGATACAACTGTCACATGCTGGGTAGAAAATCAGTGACCTGGGCGTCTCTTCCAGACCTCTGCATGTAGCTAGGAACGGCACCAGCTGGGGAATGTAAGATAAAGAAGGTTCCCTCCCACTCCACATTTCTTCTTTCACTTGCTGTTCTGTCTTTTTTTCCAGCCTTAACATAAGTAAATTTTGATTACTCTGTTGTAATGTCATATCATTTAAATCATTTCTCAGCTTTTTGCCTCCACAACATTATTCTGAATGAGTGCCAAAGGCTTCCCTGACTTCTACCATGCTCCTGAGTGCATTTTCCAACCATGGGAGTTTCCCCCAAGTCCTGCTTAATGCTTTTTTAGCATCCATCACTGCTTTCTGTGGTACTGGAATTATATGACTTAGATATGTAATGTACCAGCTCAATTAAATTAAAAAGAAATTCCTTATGCAATGAATTGCCTTTTGGCCTCACTTCTCAACAGTAATTTTATAAACCCCTCATAGAGGTATTTTATTTTGAGAAAAAAGAAGAAAAAATTTTTAAAAAAGGGAAAGAAATAATTAGCAGCCAGCATCTCCAGAGCAAACAGTTTCTACTGAAAACTCAAACCATATAGAAATCCCCTATGTAGGAGCAAAAAGAGAGCAGCATAGGCCTCCAGGAGTAGAGAGAGACCAGTCAAAGCAGAGGGGGGGGGAATTGCTGCAGCAGGGGACACAATGAAAGCTGATGAACAGCTATGTTGCAGAGAGGGCTGAAGGGAGCTGCAGAGTGGTACCTGCAAAGAGGAAGTTCTTGGTATTCATCTTTTCCAGAGGTCACAGCTATATCAATATAAACAGTCTGTGTGCTGCAGGCATCGTGTAAATAGCCCCACCCAAGACCAGGCACGCTGTTCTTTTAGCCAAGTGTCCCCTGTGTCAGCCCAGAAATCGGATTCTGTGGTGCATGAGGATAAAGCACCCACGCTGGCTGAATAGCAGCATAATTGTGGGGTTCCCAAATTGCACTATGAGACAAGCTTGGTTTCTGTTTCAAAATTATATTCATGACAACAAATCTGTTAAACTTCTCCGCTGACACATTTTACTTTCCCAGGACGGGAACACTCTGAAGGTTGCTTGTTGGCTCAGCTTCAATTTCCATGACAGATTTCAGGCAGTAACCTAACCTGCCTCTTGCTTTACAGGAAACAACATGGAGATTCAAACTACCTTCATCTATAGGAGCTTAGTGATAAAGTGACCAGTGATACATAAGAAAATAATGTAATTTCTGTTTATGAAAGACTATTCACCTCCAAGCCACGGTTGAAGAGTTTTGCATCTTTAAGGGAAGGAAGTTTCCTTCATGAACTAGAAATCTGCTCCCAAGGAATAAGACGGACTTGCTGTGGAAGCTACAGAGTTTTACTGCTTCTACTTCCTCCCAGGGCACCTTACAGCCGGAGACAGCAAAAGAAGATGGCTTAAGTCACTGGTAATAGGTAACAAAGCTTGTCATCGTACAGCTATTTTGAATACTCCTCAGATCAGGATGGGGAAAAAATGGGACTTTTATCAAATGATGGCTTGCTGGTGAATTGTACTGGACTTCACTTACTGAGTTAATGTTCCCGAGTCACTTCTTCCCAAAACAAACACATTTGTACTCACAGGCAGTCTTCTCAACTCACCAAGGAGACAGGAAGCTTAACTAGGTGAAGAGACAAAATAATCTTCCACAATTTATTGTCGAGGTCAAAGGAGGGAATTCTACAATATTCATGCTGTGCCTATTTACTAGTTAAAGGGCGAATTGAATTTGTCAGGTCAGTCAATAGTGCACTTGTGACCAACAGTAGATTTAACAACTTCTTTCCCCCTCACCCTGAAGGACCTCCTGTCTGCTCTTGTGAAACTCTCTGGACCACAAGAATCATTTCTTCTCTGGTCTGACCAGGGCTGAAGGATATCCAGCCTGTGAGAGCAAAGGAGGCACACCACCGCCTGCAGATAAAAACAGCAGAGCCACAAGAAAGTGGAGGAAAGGAGCAGGACTTGTGCAGAAAAATCCCCCTGCTCCGTAAGTGCCAAGCATGTTTCCATACCTCTGAAAGCCTTGTCCAAATCTTAGTCTCTCCTGTTTTGCCACCCAACCCCAGGGCAAGAGTTAATTCAAGTAACAGGGGATGGAAAAACCAGGCCTACATCCATGCTGCTTCTTTTTTTCCTCTGCTCACTGAACACAATGGTTTTTGTGTTTTGGTACATGTGAGCTATGCACTCAATCCAGTGGAGTTAGTTACAGAGCATTGCACTCAGACCATTTACCACTTTGTTTCTATGAAAAAATAAATTGGTTGAGTTTGCGCTGCTTTAATCTTTTTATGGTTTTTTGGCATCAGTCAATAAGGGCATCCACGCATACTGCCCTAATATCTAGTTTCCAGCACAAAATTGTACTTTCCTGCATCAACACATAACAGCTCAAATGCTGTCCAGTTTCCCAGTGTTAATCTGTGACAGACACATATCACTGCCAGACGGTGCTTCAGCACTCTGGAACCCCCTGCTCAAGAGTCCTTAGCATGCACTTCAGGCTCATATCTCAGCTGTATGGACATGGGATGGATAAGGTGAGAGGAGTTACGCAACAGTTTAGCAGTCCAATATCTGTTAAACTTAGCTGTTTTATAATATTAGTCCTTCCTGTACATCTGTTATGCTTTTCCCATGGGAGTAAAGCAAGGCAGACACCAGATTGTCTGTTTAATGGGAAATAGAATGATTCCCCCCACCACTTTTTCCCCATCAAAAGAAACAAAAGCAAAAACAAAGGGGAGAAAAAAAAGAAAATTAAGAAGAAAGACATTTAAATCACTTTAGCTGTTCTGACTGAAAAAAATTACGACATTTCACTTTGTTTTCAGTCTTTTTAAATGTTAAGAATATTTTAGTAAAAAATTTAATTTGATTTTCAAAAACATTTTGTAATGGACATAATAATCTTTTACTTTTAAGTGTGTCAAAATAAGAAATTTCAGAGAAAAAATTATTTCTACTTTTACACTGAGAAAGATTTATATTAACACTCAACAGAGTAATAAAAAGGAATACCCCCCACAAAATTCTTAGTGGAGCTTTAAAATGACTTTATTTATCCCTGATTTTTATGCAGGTAGTGCTCAGAAGCTCCTATTTTGACTAGGTCATTTTGCTATATGGAAAACCTATAGGAAAAATCCCATATCTGTAAAAGCAAAATGACAGTGATAATAATCTGCCCACGGCATCAACCTATTTTTATACCCCTTCAAGTACTAAAATAGGATAATAAAAATTAAAAATGACCCTTCAAATACTAAAATAGGATAATAAAAATGATTCTTCCCTACTCTTCTGGAGTCTATGATCTAGAAGATGGAAATGGTCTCAAACACACAAACACTGAAATCAAAGTGTTTAAAAAGCCCCACTGAGTCAAGCTCCATGGTGGGAAATGGCAACATCATCTTGAACTGGTAACTTTGCAGCCTACAGATGTTACCCTGCAGTTATGCTTTTACTTTGAGATAAAAAGCCCCATTTTTTTCTCAGCTAACATTAAAATTGAAACTTTTTTCTCTTTTGGGGGTAAGGAAATTACGTATAGAACCAGATGGGCACAGAGCAATCACATGGGCAACTCTGCCCCACAGTGAAACTCTATGTGCTCCTGAAGGAAATTAAGTTAGCCAAAGCCTATCTGAGTTACCCAGCTAATTATCGTTCCTTTACTAAAGGGGAATGTTGGGTTCCACCCATAATTAAGCCAGGTTATGGGGATTTGGCTGACATTACTTACAGCATATTTTTCTGCATAAATTAATCAGTCTGGAAAATGGCTAGAAAGTAATTTTTCTACAGACCTTTCTATAAAGTGGGACTGGAGCAGAATTTGTAGTTTCACGGGGGTTACAGTGCAGCAAAATTTGTGGTGCCTTTCTGTTCAACAAGTCACCTTTCTAATAGAATATGTCTGGGTATAACCACCAGTTGCTATGATGGCACGTTACTTCTCTGATCCAAGAATGCGAATGTCATGGCTAAAAGCGCGATGTTAGTACTCCAGAAAACATGTATAGGACAGCTTTTCCATTTTGTCAGTATTGTAGAGAAAAGATAAGATGTTGATAGCTCTACCTTACAACAAGATGCACCAAGTCTGCCAGGAGAAGTCATTCACAGCATTCACACACTAATGGGTAATAATGAAGAAAACTGATGAGAAATGGGAAATGACCTGCAAATCAAGTGGCCAGACCTCACAGAACAGTTCATTTCTGGAATGCCATTTCAGCTTTTAATTTCCCTTCCTGTCTTGCCACAGATTTTCTAGGGAACTTCAGTCATGCCACCATTTGTTCCTCTAATCCTTCCCTCACACCCGCGTATGTACACCACTGTTAAATGAAGGAAGGTACTGACCTATGTCACAGGGTTTTTGAAAGGATAAAAATGTTAAACATTATAAACATAGCAGCTGATGGAGGGGCAAATACACAGTGTAAATAAATGTGCAAAAAGGGGGAAAAGCTTACAAAACACTTCCTTTTTTTTCCTCTTTGATACAAACACTCATCTAAGCAATAACTAACACAGCTTCAGTTAGTGTAAAATTTTAAATTCTGCCTTTGCATGTTATAGAAACAATATTCATGTAATAAATACTTAGACTTCAGGACTAGAATTCAGGAGATGTGAGGACAGATGCTTGGCAGGCATAATTTATTTAGCTGATTTAGTTGATGATTTCAACACTCCAAAACAGATATTTTTTCACAAGTCAAAGATCTGGTGACTGTTTTTTAATTCCACTTTATTCCCTGCCTTTGTTTCATAACCCCAAGGAGATTATGCTTCCCTCATCCATAAATATGGCATAATAATATTTGTCCTTTCTAAAATTACTTTACCTCCAGGATACAAGGTGTTCTTGTTTACATCCTTTGCCATTTAAATCATTATTAATTTCCATGTGTCAAGTATAGTCCCCCAAAAACATAGTATTTTTAAGGGGCATAAAAACAACCCCCTAACTGTTGTCCTGTCTAATTTGAGTGCCAAAGCAAGGACGGTACTAACAGATGTCTGATGCCATCTATAGCTGGTAGAGTAGCAGCTTTTTTCTGTTCACTGTGAGCACAGTCCCCACTGGGATCAATTTACTTTTTCATTCACACCACACAAAAGAATGTGTCGATAGTGCTGGAGATGACGTCAGTGCAGTCAGCTGCAGAGAGCCATGGCGAGGGCAAGTGCTGCAAACGAGAACAGCCATCGATAACACGCTCCTCAGATGAAAACCTTTCTATTGGAAACCAATGGTCACATTTATTAAAGCTTTGTTTTAAAATACAGCCAACAACATACCAAAACAGCCAAACCAACCACAGCAGGAAATACATAGTGGGATTTTATCCTGAAATAATTTAAAGAATGTTGAGCTTCAGAAAATCTCTTATTTCTAGGGAATGGTTCTTTTGTGTAAGTATCCTTGTGATATAACACCAATTTTGGTGCATAATTCACCATCTAGGGAACAAACTGCTGCTGCTAGGGGACATACTGAGCTCTCTGTCTCACCCACAGAGCAATGCAGCCTCTGGCTGTAAAGTGAGAGCAAAATTTAGTTTCTTGCTTTAAAACAATGAAAAAATTACTTTTTTTTCTGAGTAGTCAGCATCATTTGCTAAGTGGTGTTTATAAGATCTTTTACTGTGCAACATTTTTGAAGTCTATTTAATATAGAAAATGAGACACCGTTGTGGCTGTAATAATGACATTGTCGTAACCCACAAAATTTTATCAAGTATTCGGATATTAGTTTGGAGCAGATACTAATACTTTGCCTCAGACAACGCCCACATCTTAGGTTTATTTTAGTAATCAATATTTTATCTAAATTTAGAGATTGTTAAGGCTGTTTTGCAAGAGCAAGTCTTAAAGAGTGCATAAGTAATGCCTTTCCACTTCACTCATGACACTCAGGTGCTTTAAGGGAGGTAAGCATTTAAGCAGGCTGATGAGCTAGAAGTTAAGCATAGGAAGGTGCTTGCAGCACGGAATCTCTCAATTGACTTCAGTGCCCTGTAAATCGAAGCCTAAAAAGTACAAATTCAGAGCTGCAAGCTGCACCTAGCCTGTAATGGGAGTGTTGTAACAGCACATAGAGGCATATCAGACCAATACGAGCTCAGTATCAACAGCAACGAAGTTATGGTGTCTGCATAGACAAGCTTCCTAATCGGATACCCCGCGTCTCAGATGGCCTCGCTCAGCCCACGCTGAAGCCAGTGACACTGCAGCTTCCCTGGTGATGACACATGCTGGCTACACTGAAGTGAGTGCCTACATCGCACTGCCCAAACGCAGTGCAGAAATAACCTTAGGGACTGATGTCTTTTATGTAGCTTTGAAACAGAACAAGCTTTCTCTGCTGTCTTCCCTCTCATGTATCCTGAGAGGACCAGCTCTCAGAGCATAGCTGAGTCTCTGTGTTTATTTGAGTCTCTGTCTCAGTGCTGACATTTTCTATGAGCAAGCTAATTTGAACCAACTGGGAGGGGCAGCAATGATGAAAAAGAAGCCAAAACCATGTTGGTTGGAAGAAGCCTAAGGAATTAAGTTGTTTTTTTTTTTTTTTTTAATAGGGAACTACTGGAATGACTACAAGCCCATTAAACTGCATAAAAGGCACTTTATTGACATCATTAAGGTTTGGTTCAGGAACAAAATGAGTAAAGTCTGATCCAGCAATCTCTAAAATGAATGGAAAAATCCTCATCGCTTTCAGCTGAGGCTAAATCAATCTGCAGACTAAACCACTTGGGCTAATTTAAAGTTTGGGGGAAAATAATGAAGACTAGCCAACAGAGGCTGGTAGACCATTGGCTTGTTTGAGGTTCATTTACTTCCTGGTCTAGAGACTTCTCTGCAGTATCTTTAAGGACCTTAAGAGATTCCAGATTTCTCAGAGAAGTCAGAGGTTAACCAGATCCTCAGGTTCTTTCAGAAAAAGCCTGAAGCTGAGGGAGGGAGGAATTAAGATGCTTAGCATGAAGCTGCTCCTTATACAGGGTTTCTGACTTATGTACAGTGGCTGTAAGTTCAAATACAGCCTTTCTTATGTGCATACTTTCAGATAATTCTGCCTGGAATATAACGGTAGACAATTTCATTTTGCTTTAGTCAGTGAAACAGGGGAAGCCAGCAGAGGCTTTGCCTAGTGTTGCAATGCAATGTTTCTCTTCCCTCTCTGGACGCAGAAGAGGCTGGTAGATTGTAACCCCGCATTTCTGGTTTCACTCGGGCAGACAGGTTGCACTGCAAGGATATTCCCATTTTAAAGGCAGGTTGCTATTTTCTATTCGAGAAAGAAACTTTGTATTTACTGTCTTACGGATTCAAGGTATTGTGAATTATCACCACCCAAATTTTTACAATCCAGTTATATTTTATACTATATAATTCCATTGGCTTATGCATACATGTGAAAATATTATTAATTTATATATAAAATATGTATGTTTAGTATTAACTTATACATAAAATATGTGTGGTTTATGTATGTTACATATATATATATACACACACATATGTATATACAAAAAATATGTGTGTAAACACACCAGGGAGGGAGGTTTATATACATTTAATTTAGGCATTATTCCCGCTAAAGAGCAATCATGGAGGTGATCATTCCGGCACTGCATGTTGCCCGAACACTTATCTGGATTTGCTTTTGTGAATAAATATCTGAGAGAGATAAACATATATGTATGTTTTATATGTATGCTATGAACATATGCAATGTGTGTATATATTACAGAAGGTGTACAGCTTATATTAGCGAGAGACCATATGAAAGAAAAACCTGTCATTTAGCTTTTTGACAGGCTGCAACACATTTTGGTTGGCGTGCATATTCAAAGTACCAGTGTATAGCACAGTAATATCTGTTGGAGGAAGTCAGCCGGCCAGAGCCCAGTGGCAGCTGGAGAGTATAAAAGTGCTGTCTCCTGGCAGGATGAAAAGGTTTTTGGCTGTAGCAGCCTCAGGACCACGCTGCTGCGGCAGGAAAGTGCTGCTCTGGTGCGAGGCCATGTAAAGGGAGCACAGGCTGGGGCTGGCCAGCAGCTCTGGAGGGTTGGTGGATGTAACACTGGTTTCCTGGAAAACAATTACAGGAGGATGAGAGAGAACAGAGGTGGCAGTAAAATCAATGGGCTGTGTTAGTAGGGTAAGTGGTAATGGAAACAGAGCATCCGAATTCAACCACAGTGAATCAAAAATCCAGCCTTTATGTAAGATAAATGTAGTGTGTTGGAGAGACTCTCCTCTGAGCTTCTGTGAGCCCCCCCAGGCAATGCTGAATCCATTCTTATTAGCTAGTGATTTTGCAGCTCTGCCAGCAGTTCATTTTATTTTAATAACACCTGAATCTCTACATCTGAGTATCCCTGAACACCAGCGACCACCTTGCTATTTCTTCACTGCCCACCCTTCTTAATGGTCTTGGGAGAGACCTGCTTTTCACAGTTGATGCCCTTTGAAAGAAAGAATCTAGCTGATTTGTTATATTTTTCTCTTTTCTTGAGAAAAGACATAGCTGCAGCCACAGCACAGATTCCCTCCTCTATCCTGGATCCCTTGCTGCTACAGAAGTTCAGTGACATGATTGGAAAAATCTTGTCTCCTCTGGGCTTTAAAAGTATACAAATACTAAGCAATGCTATGCCATAAAAAAGTTGTCTACAAAGTTACAAAAAAGTGCTGTACCACCCCTGTCCTATTATGAAAAATGCAGTGAACAGGCATCTCCTACTGCTTTTGCTGACACAGGAGCGGTCCAAATTACTTTTGGGCCAGAGACTGAACCTGCAGAGAGTAGGTAAAAATTACTGTAATTTAGACATATGAGTATCTGGTTTCCAGGAGCAATCAGGTGCTTAAACACTTAAATAGCTGCAGTTTCATCTGCAGCTAATTACATGGTTAGAAAAAGACCCTGGTAAGGAAGGGCTGAAGACTGGATCCTAATTTGTACTTGCTCCCAGAAAGGATTTCTTGAATGCAAACAAAAGAGGACTTCAAAGGCACAGTGCATGAAGCAGATTATTTGTATCTATATAGGACGCTGCTTATCAATATCCCAAAGCATTTTGTGTTCATTATTTGATGGTAAGACTTGGGATCTCACGGTGTTATCAAAATTAAATACTGTACCATGAGGCTTAGACTTTAAACAGGGCAAGCTGCTATGAGTTAGTTTTCTATACAATGACAGCAAGAAGAAAGATGGAAAAGAGTGATACAGATGAAACTGTAGAATTGCACAAGTCACCTAGGTCTTTACCTAGTGACGCTCAGTTCAGACAAAAAAAAATTTCTTAATCCCTGTCCAGATCTCACTGCTTACTATTTGCAAATACTGATGCTTCTGATGAGAAAGGAAACAAAGTCACATGGCAGCTGCTAAGTTTGGTAGCTACATGTCTTCCCATTTACAATATGTATATAGTCCAGCACGTATTCTTATTGCAAGTGGCAGTAAACATGGACAAAGCTGCATGCTATTTGTCAAACATTAGCTCTAGGAGATGTGCCAGTGCTTGTACTGGTGCAGTTTTTTTTGGAATGCTGGAACCATGCCCTTCCCATGGGCTTGTCCATGACAGTCAACAGAGTATCCCTATGGCATTGATTTTTATGTTAGAATGTTGCTTTTTGCACCAAACATTTTCCAGGAAGCTGCAGATTTTTGAACAAAAGCACACTGAGCAATTGAGAGAATATGTGAATGAGGAAAGGAAGATTTTTGGTAGGATTGGTTTTGTTTTGGTTTGGTGTTTTTCCCTCAAAAAATGGGGGAGGTCGTTAGAAATTTTGGTGCTGTGAAAGCAGGTGAGACTATTGCTTCTAGAAAAAATGCATTCCCTCTCTCTTTTGGGCATCAGTCCCACTCCCATTGAAATCGATGGAAATTATTTCATTGACTCAATTTCTGCTACACCAGAACAGGCATGGTTTTAAAAATAGAGGAAGAAGGGCAGACTGAACTTTTTCATCTTCAGTATAGTCATCCTTTTTAGAAACCAGCAGTCCCTTCCCCCATGCCAAAACCTGCTTCTGCCTGTATCAAAGAAGATTACTTTCATGTTTTGCTTAAAAAGAGGCACAAAATGACCATTATCCATATCATTGATCTTACTAGTTGATATCGTACAAAATCACTCTCCTAGCCCCCATACTGTTTCTTGAGATTGCCTAAGGATGTTAGCAGTTGTCATGAGGTGGGTTACATTCACTTCATATTTTGAACCTTGTGTTCAACCAAAAATCATTGAGTATTTTTCAGATGATAGCTGACATTCTGGAGTACGGTTACACAGAAGCATAAATTATAACCGAACAAAGCAGAAACAGCAGTTCACTTTGCAAATATTATTACTTGTAGGGTGAGCATCTGCCAGGCTGCTGCCGGGAAAGGAAGTCAGGAGTGGTAAGATTTTACCCCTTCTCCTCTTTCTGTTAGTAACAGCAGGTGCAGCACATTTTTTAGAGATTTCTGGATGTCTGAAACATTCAGGCAAATGACCACTGCATATTTGGACAAAGCCCTGCGATGTTTGTTCCACGCTAGATCTAAATGATGTGCCAGAGCTTGGAACAATGCAGCTGGAATCATGCCCCATCTGCAGACTTCTCTATTACAACCAGTATAGCATCTTTATGGCATGGGTGGAGATTACACTGGATTCATTGCATATCTGCTGCCATATTTTTGTCTGAAATTTCCATTTGATTTAGGGATCCGTAAGCAAAGGATGCAAAAAAATGACATAGAGCTGGGTTCAAAGCAAGGCAATATACTTACAGGTGGTGGCTGAGCAACTAGAAGCAGCTGCGTGTTGACTATACCCCATACTAGAGGCATTTGAAGTTGTCATTGGCAGCATAGAATGCCTTTGGCAGCAAATGCTCTTTGCACTATCAGCAGAGACAAGTTAGTTTGGACATTGCCTATGGCTTCGTTCCCTAGGAGTGAGCAAAAGAAACTTCACCATTTCTCATAGTAGGAAAGAAGTTAAATTCAAAGAGACCAAGTATAAATGGGATTATGCACATAGTCTTTGAAATTTTTCATCATCAAGACCTTAACGCAGGCTGAGACTAGGCAGTGGACTCAGACTGAAGTGATTACACTGGAGAAAAGAAAGAAAACTGATAGAGATGCTGAGCACTGTACCTATGGCACACTGAACATCACTACGCTAAGGAGAATATCTTCAAGTAATTTATTATTAATAATGATAATTCAAGTACACATAGTTTTATACTGAAATTACAATTTAATGAAACTACATCATATTTTATGCAAGTAAATACTGCTAATTAATATAGACTGTACATTAACTTCCTGTGTAATTACTTAATCTTAATCTCATCTCTAGAATGTGTATTTTTAGAATCTGGATGCACTAACTATATTGTAATTATATACTGTAATGACTTTAAAATTATATACTTAGTAATGCGTGCCTATAACCAATTCCATAATTAAAATGTTTTAAGTATAGGATTAAATTTCTCACATAAGAACTCCAGTACTTCTCACATAAGACTTCAGTACCTGATGCAGGTATCTTGAAAAAGCCAACAGCAGTGAGCATGGAATTTCTAAATTTCCAAACTTGTTTCACACATTTAGATTATTTATATAGTTATATAACTCAGATTATATTTATTCACTTAATGACTGGCCTAATCTCTAAAGAATATTGAAAATCAGCTATTCTTTCTCACTTCATCTAGCAATGCAGCCTACAAAATATAAAGGATTTTTATTGTACAAAAGCAATAAATTACATTATAGATTAAGTGTCAGTGCACTGTAAATGCTAAGCAAAGCATAAAATTGAGATCCAGAGGTCAACATTTTTTATATCCTCTATATTATAAATTTATGAAACTGTATTTGAAAGTTTGTATCCTGATTTCTCCAGGCTTGCTTGAAGTACCCAGCTTGGATTTTACTGTTCTATTCTATAAATGCTATGAGTGTATTTTGTCTTCTTTCATAAGAAAAAAATAATCACGAAGAAGAAGATCAACATCCCATAGAGGCTATAGCAAAGTGATATCCCAAAGGCCTTTATACTCAGAAATTCTTCTCTTCGGCTTTCATAAAATCTGTAATCACTGCCTGAAATTGGTACATGTAAGGATACAACTGATAGGCACTGTCTTATGATGTGCCGGGAATTGAAGGAAGGATAATGTTTTAAGCCTTTCAGAATCTGGAAGCAGAAGGGTAGTTGATATTTTTCAGACAAGACCCTCATTAAAGCCAACTTCTTTCATCTCCTCCGTCTCTAAAAACCTACAGTAGACACCGGCACCAAAACTGACTTGTCTTTAAATGTGCCCATTAACAATTATCTGGCCTGAATTTTGCTTTCAGGCCATTTGCATGCAAAATCTTAAAAAGTTATTTCCCTTAAACTTCTAAGTTCAGAAACATTAATGTGCAGTCTCTTACACAAAAGCTCATCTCACCTGCATACACCCTGCCAGATGTGTACACTTAGATGCCTGGTGTGCATTTGCAGAGGTGGCTATATTATCCTGTAAATTGAAACACTGCAGAGGCCAGGTCAGTGGGAAACACAGTGGGAAGCCCTATACAAATGTATTCACAGGATAATCCCTTCTTCAAATATTTCAAAGGACAGTTAAAATCTAGCAACTCCGGATACAAAATATTTTTTTATACACCTTTTGATGGCAATTTGCAAAACATTTACACAACTCTGTGGCTGTACTTCTTTGAAAATCCAGTATGAGCTTTTCAATGAGACAGATAATTTCATCTGACCTGTCTTAGGATGAGCTGAACACTCCACTGACTGCCCTCATTTTTCTCCCTTGCCTATGAGTGACTTATTCAAACAGAACTATCTAGCTTTTAGATGTCTCACAAAGGACAGATAAATTCCACAGTTCATCTATTTAATGCAAACAGATGTATCCAAATTGTACTTTTCCTGGCTGACCAAATTAGCCCATTATCAAACAACATGAAGTCTACACAGTTTATCAGCAGCAAGTATTTTAACAGAGAAAAACCTCTGAGCTTTGACAGTTAATATTATGAGTGAAGAAACAGGTGTCTTATTTTTACTTGCCAAGTACCAAAACACATAAGAAGGTGGAGCTTTAACAGACGTCATTATATAAAGCAATTATTTGAGTCTTACAGTGTTCCAGGATCTGTGAAGGTGATGTAACGTACTCCAGAAGTCTACCTACAGAGTATGCTATTCTGTTGGGGGTTTGGGTTTTTTTTTTATTAAAAAGATAAATAAGCCAGTTTTTGTCGATCAAAAACTATTACCTTAGGATGCTTTGGGTACAAGCTGGAGAGGCTTTTGTGCTGCAAACAATTATATCTGTCATTATCTTTATGCATCAGAATAGCCACACTTAACTGTTCTACTCATGTAGATTAAGCTTCACGTGTAAGTAATTGCAGAATTGGTACCTTTTACATTTTGCTTGTTGATCTAGGAACTGCCTATTCAATCCACATAGAACTGAGTCAGCAGTCAATGAAATGAGTGTTTAAATTCTGCTGTCACTGAAAGCTTGGCAGCCCAAGGGATGCTGATAACAGAGTTTTAGTCCAAGCACTCTGGCCAAATCTACTGAAGTTTTTCAGCCTGTGCTATCTATTTTTAGATAGACTGGCTAAACAATCCTTATTGCATTTACCCTCACAGCATGCCTCAGTGGTTGGGCAAATGCTTGTATTCTCCTTTACAGAGGAGGACAAAGGCAGATGGATGAAAGAACGTAGGCATCTAACTCTGCTTCTTCAAATTACCACAGAGAAAAATATACAAAATAGGTTCTGAAGAGATCTCAGAAGTTACCTAACCTATGCTGTTTTCCCAGGCCAGCATCAGTCGTACCTCAGCCTGATAGTTCTTTAACTTGTTTCTCAAAAACCTCCTTTAATTGAAACTCCACAGCTGCCATGACAATTCCAGGGCATCACTATCTCCTGTGTAGAAAGGTTTCCTAATATCTGACCTAAATCTTTCTGTGATGTTAAGCCCTGTCATATCCCCTGTAGAAATGGAGAACAGTTTATTGTCTTATTTTTTGAAGCAGTCTCTTATGTCTTTAAAGGCTCCCCTCCAGCTTCTATTTTCTGAGCAGACACTTCCCCATCTCTTTGGTCATCACGTTTTCTACGTTCCTGCTGATCCTCTCTCAAGTGTGGCAGAACTCAGGTGTGAATGGCCCAGGTCCCAAGCTGGTTAACTACATTTTCCCTTTCAGTTTAAACATGCGAGTATCCCATGTATTTTAATGAGCTCCTTACATACCTAAGTTAGCAGGTATTTACATGCTCCACTGTATCAGATCAAAGTGATCAGGTTCTTGCTGAATTAAGTCTTGAGTGAGAAACTGAAATCGGAACTTGTCGCAGTAACAGCGAGAAAATTGAGATGAACTATATAATCAGGTACAAAGATATGTTAACTACTAATAGGATATTAATAATAGTTCAGTGTTTCAATATCTTCAAAATCAGTCTGTGAATCTTCTCCTGAAGAAGAAGGTATTCAAGAGAATAAGATTCTGGACCTATATTGTCATACAGTTACCCTAAAACCTATATGCAGTCATTCAACAGAGAAATTCCCTGGAAAACATGAACTCAACAATGATGGAGAGGCTTGAATGCTACATGAGAAATGCATTGCCTCTTAATTTTAAACAAAACTGCTCTCAACTGCATAATGGATATATTGACTAGAAATTGCTAGAGAAGACTGTCTCTGCTGCCAAGAAGGAATAGCATCTATTTTGGAAGGTATGATATAAAATTTAACAGTTAAAAAAGAATCCTTATGTGACTAGTATTTTCAGAGGGCAAAGATGCTACTAGCAGTGCTTCCCAAAACCCAGCTCGGATGCATTATTCAGAACCTGTCCTTGATAATGTCTCTTCCCAGCACAAAAAAATTGTTGCAAGTATATATTGTAACTTTCAGCACAGCGTAGTCACAGCCTTGGAACGACAACTGCTCCCAAGGCTGTCTTAGTGGTCACAGGTACTTCTCTGGAAGGACCAGGTGTATTATTTATACATGTGATTGACTGCCTTGCTTTGAGCAGTCTGAGTAACCATTCATACAAACGGAGATCAGACAAAAGCTACAAAGAATTCTGAAGAATAATAGAAAGGAAAGGTCAGTTTTAACCAATCTGTTGAGGGGGAAAACAGGTCAGCACAACTCTGAATTGCTTCCGGGGGTAAGGACATAGAAAAAGGCAATATAGAAGAAATCTGTTCTAACTGCAGAAAGGTAGAGCCCAACCAAGTTGTTTTTAAATAGAGATATGTTTTCCTAAGCAATAATAATTGAGGGCTTCTGACTAGGTGGCATATGTTAGTTCAAGCATTGTCCTTGGCCTTTGTCATTTATTTTTCTTGAGATTTCCACCTGTCTTGTTCTATCTTATCACCAAGAAGACTGGACTGTAGGTGGATGCAGATTTTAGGTTACTTTCCTGCATTACTTTGATAAATACTTAGACAAAAGTTTCACACCCAAAATAATTTGTGGATAATAATAAAAATATAACAAAGAGCCGTATAAGCAAAAATACCAAGGGCAATAAGGTTTGTGGATCTTCAGCAGTGTGCACTTTATTGTAAATGGCCCATCCAAAAGCAAGATATGCAGAGATGTTTAAAAAACATGGAATGTTATTTTCAGATTCTCAGCTGGTATAAATTATTACAGCTTCACTAGAGTCCGTGCAGCTACACCACTGTACACACACCAGCTGACACTCTGACACATCGGTCATACCTAACCACAGATTTATTAATGTGGATAGCAGATGCTTCAGAGGAATAGTATATCTCTCACCTAACTAGGTTCCTAATGACATCTAACAAATATACTGATGCCAGAGCAGTTTAGAAAAACTGCTCAGCACTGTTATCTACTGCTTATTTCCAGGACTTAACTCAAACACAAGCTTTCTTTTAGGTTTGGAAGGCAACTGAAGCAATTGAAATCCTGCTGCGGTTGAGAAACAGATGTGATCTTTGGCTTTCAAAATGAGACTCTGAAAAGAGTAAATTGAGATTTGATAAATTCAAGAGAAATCACCACCTCCATCTCCTGAACCCACTCTTTTCTCTCTGCACCAGATCTTCTGTCTCCTTGATTTTCCTTGCTATATCTCAAGGTTGCTGAAGGATGATAAAGAATGACTGGTTTTTTTCTCTCTGCTTTTTAAATTTCTTTTAATTATAAAAATCCATTATTTTCCATTTTCTTAACTTCAAGGTTTTTTCAGTTTTGAAATATGCCAAGCATGACATAGGATGCATGACACCAACTCAAAATTCAGCATCTCCTATCTCATTACCGTAACCAACCAAATTACCAAATTATACCTTCTGAGTTAGTGGGTAGGTCTACATAGGCATGCCTTCAGGTGATGGATCTTGAATTTTGCCTTGGCATGGGGTTAAGTAGGAAACACTATGATCCACACTTTACATTTCATTGCACATTAAGCCTGCCTAGAAAGCAGTTAGTATTTTAATGTTAAGAGCTCTGTTACCTCCTCCTCTGCCACCACAATGGACTGCCAACATGTCTTCCTGATGGTCCTATCAGTAGAGGAGACTAAATATATACTAAAAACAGATTGTTTTAAAATAATAGGCACTTTAGAAAAAAATTTGCTGCTTAGAAATTACTTAATAAAAATCTTTGTGGGAATTTTATTTTACCAAGATGAAATGGTTATCTGCAGACACTCTAACTTCCTGCCCCATACTCGACTCAAGCTGAGGCAATATAGGGGAGAAGCAAATGTTATTCTCTAACATCTCAACTCTAACACTTGTGAGAAATGGAACAATAGTAGCTATTTGCTGAGCTACTTTTTTTTTTTTTTTCAGGGTTGTACTATAAGTAATTTAAACAGGCTTTCCCCTGACCTGGTGTCCCTGCTACGGACTTTGACTTCTCCAGACAAGGAGAGCATCTGCTGCCCACAATAAACTGATGGTTAGATAGGACCAGGGTATCAGAGTCTCCAGTGGATTATACACAGCTGGAGTGCATGCTCCCACATATGTCCTCTACTCTGGCTTTCATTGTTTTGATCCTAGGTCACCACTTTTACTCTGCTGCAAGTGATGCTGGGAGTTTGAGTAATGTGTAAGACTGGGCAGATGGAAGATAGAAGATTTTTTCAAAGGTATTTGACTTTTGGATGTGATTTTCATTCATAGGCTTGACATATTTTTGCATCCCTACAGCATTGTGTGGAGAGCCACAACTTTGTCTTGAAGGTGGCCCAATGTTGCCATTCCGGTTCTAGGCAAGCAGTGGGTGGACATTGGTCGTTTTAAAGCATTTCTGGAGGCTTGAGACCAGTTTAAGCAATCCATATACACAGAGCTTGATCCAATTCCTTTAGAAAATCCTAATATGCTGATGGAAAGCAATGTGTATGACCTAGACAGTCTGTAGGTAAGGTACCTCTCCAAAATGGGTGAAAGAGGAAGAGATGCCTCAACTCTAAAGGCATACTAGCAAAGTGAAAATCCTAGAGCTTATTGGTAAAAGGTGGAAGCCAGAGGGAATGTTCTTAAGGAAAAATTTGGAGCACAGTGCCTATTTCATTGCAGGGTGTAAGTCAAGAGAAGAGCATAAAATCAGTACTGTTACACTAGTGTGAAAGGTGAATGAGGAGCTTTGAAAATCATGTACCAAACACATAGCAATGTTGATAGGGATGTTTGGGAAACACTGGAGGGATTTTACTGGGCATGGGGTGAAGAGACAGATATTCTCACTGTCTAGGAAAGTCCCCAACATTTTCAAAGAGATTGAAAAAAGTTTGTGAGTTTTCAAAAATTCAGCTCTTATTCAAAACAAATTTTAATGGAAAATTTTCACACTAACTCAAGATTATTGCAATGATCACAACAGAATTTTAGCTTTTCAATCCTAGGCAGTGGGACCGCCAAGGCTGCAATGAAAGATAAATCTGCCTTGACAGCAGAGCTATCAACCTGCTTGATTTTCTCTTTTGATAGGTTTATGTTTCATGCCAATCAATCCAGCTCTACAGTGCAGCATAGTCTTTACCTTTTTAACGTAATCTATTAGCAGCCTAAAGGCTTTGAAGGAAAACAGTGCCCTCTAACTACAGTAGGAAAAAAAAAAGAAGTGTGAGAGGATGGGAAAAGATTTTTAAGAGAATATTTTTTTTCTTGCATAAATGATTTTAGCTAATGGTTCAGAGAATCGGATCTCAGCCATTCTGATGATTACACATTTCCCTGGGGGAAACATATGCTCAGTGCACTCACCTTGGGCTTCCTGTTTCCACTTAGACATTGCAAGACTAAAGTGAGATCTCTATGGGCAGATGTCTCTAAGGAGTGAGGTCTCATGGCGAGTGATTCACAACAGAGTACATTCTTCTGCTGAAAAAAAAAACACAGACAAAGGCAAATATTAGATCAAATGTTGAAGTAAATTCATATTTACTAAGCCAGATTCTCATCTCAGTTAATAGAAATGTAAGTTCAGACTGTTTATTTGTGTGCTGAAGCTGCTTTGGATTTACTCCATTTTAATTAAGATCAGAATCTTACTCCCTTTGTTGTTTTAGATTTTTTTAATGGCTAAATTATGCCTACATACAGCAAACCAATGGATCCATTTCCAGCACTGTTCCTTTAATAAAAACTTCACCAGCCCATAGTACCTTAATCTTGCTGCTGGCATCAGGACAATGGTTTGGGGGTATATCTCACATATGCTGCAAATCAAGTTATCATCTCAGTCAAACATAATACTGTTACAGCTCTGACTTCTAATAATCAGTGAACTGCAAAATCTCAGTGCAGGTTATCTCAAATGAAAATTCCAGAGACAAAAACAGTTTTGAGGTTAATGGAATTATCTGAAGTCTCAGGATGGGAGACTACAATATAACTTTATGCTGGATCTGCAATACTGTGTGGAACAGCCAATTTGATTTCTTTTTACTCCCCTCCCTCTCCCACTCTTGCTATTTCCCTGGGTTTTATGAAATAATGTGAGGCTTTTGACAGATACTCTAAAAATGAATCCTGACAGGCCATATGCAATATAATATAGCTTCTTCCTCCATTTTAAAAACAATTCTCCTTCTGTGAACGCTCACAAACATGTCTAGTCCCATTGCATTTTTCCAGCTGTGCTCAGCTATCTGAGTTAAATGGAACTCATCATGTATCATAAATCTGAGACACGACATGGTCTTATGATCCTGAGTTTATTTTAAAGAGCAGAGGATAACAGAGGAGAAAAGCAAGCAAGGTTCAGATGAAAAGGGAGAGCAACTCAGAAGTATTGCCCTATCCTGCTCCCAGGTTAGCCACTGAAATACCACATGGTGTTGGGAAAGACAGTCAAGTGAAAATTTTCCTCAAGCATGGCAGTGCAGTGTCCAGATTGGGGTATTTGAGTCTGTTAGAACTTGAAGGATCCATGAGGTTGGAGTATACAGGCAGGCTAAAACCTGTGCCTAGAAATGGGCTGGAAAGAAAGCTGAAGCTAATTACCATAGTCAAGGAAGGCAAAAGTTGAAATAAGGTTGCTAATTTTTCCTAGTAAACACATCTAGTAACCATTTTTAGTGGGGGAAAAAAAACAGTAAAAGATTGCTATAATTAGAATAGCAGCTGGTTTGGCAAGAAATATCCTGTGAAGGTGGGAATAAGTGTCTGGAGAAGCAGAAAATCTTCTAGCATGGACCTACTGCCAGCAAAGGAAGTTTCTACAATATCAGCATCTGATGCCCTCCTTCTTCTACCCCTCCTCCCCCACATCCCACTGCAGATGGTTTCAGTCCCCTTACTTGAGACAAATGCCCAAGCATTTGTCTTGCATCTGAATTCTAGCTAAAAGAGGGCAGAAACAAGCTGTCAGTTTCTACAGAAAACTTTTAAAATGCAATTAAAATGACCACAAAAAATTATCTGATCACCATCTTCAGTGAACAAAACCAGATAAGGTAGAAATTAAATATTTTGTAGAACTCAAGTGAACTTGAAGCAATGTACTTAAGGTTTGGCATCAGAGACAGCAATAGTTTAAACATATTTTTCCCTTCCTTCAGATTACATCTCAATCAATTTATTACATCTCTGTCCAATGACAGCCACTGAAAAGGTCCAAGGCCAAGACAGAAAGCCCAGGATTTAGTACTACAAGGAAGGGTCCCACGGTCCAGCCGGGAGCCAGGACTAAAGAGCTGATGTCTCAAGCACAGCTGCCGCAAACTGGTACACCAGGCAGTCAAAAGCAACTGGCACATTGTCTTCATCTGCTGCTGGGGCAGACAGGCTGGTCCTTACCTCCTGGCTTGATGGGACAATGTTGTCAGGGAGACAAATTTCAGCCGGAGTTCCCAGTGTCTTTGACTGGAATTATAGTATCTGTACTTAAGGGTACGTTAAAGGACTGCAGAATGGAAAATTAGATGCCTTCTTTGGAAATACAGACCCGAGCCTCGGTTTCCCTTATGATCTATAATCTAGGCAGGAAGATGAGCGCTAACAAGCATCTTATTATTGTACAGTGTGAGAAATTCTGGCAGGTAAAACAGATGGCTATATTATGGTATATGAAAAATATATTGTTTGGAAATTAATTTCAGTGATTTAGGCAAGCTGAACTGTGTGTAACAGCCATTTCTGACTCTCCCTTCGTACTCCAAAACATAAGCACACTGCGTGTAAGTGTAAAACTGGGATATGTATAACTTTATTTCCCGTGCTGTGCACATTTGCATTTTTGAGTAGCAGCCTGTTTGTCCTTACGTCTATGCAATGCAACAATATCTCACATGTCTCCAAATGTCCTCGCTGTGGAACAGGAAGCAGCATAGCTGCATCAACATGGCAGAACTAATCAGTCTGGGCACCGTGCCCTGCTGACGCAGCTCTCCTCTTTCCAGGACCCCAGCTAGCATCTCTGCAAGGCACTAAGCACACGCTGCTGAAATTCAAATACTGTAGTCATGGGGACAGACAGAGAGCAGCAAGAGATAACCTGACCTTACAGGCTAGTGGGTCAGGCACATAAAGGGGAAGGGGAAAATTTATCAAATATCATGCAATTATTATTTTTTTAATCTGGAGGAAACTGTGCATGTACTTCACCTGGAACCTTCCCAAGTGATTGTCTGAGCTATTAGGTTAGGATTAGTATGCCATGTGGTTATTATGGTCTTGGTCACAGACACTACATCTATACTGCTAAATTTAACAGTGTCAGGACCCTTTCTTTGGCTCTGAGACCAGCAGCATGGCCCAGACGTGCCCATGCTATGCTTCCAAAGAGGGTAGCTGCCTCCAGGCAGCCTACTAGAAATAGTCCCCAGCCTGTGCTGGCTCCTGGGAATTGTTCGGAAGAACACTAGTTGGCCCAGGTCAAAGTCATGCTGGGAAACATGCTATGAGTATATAGACAGTGTCTGGGCCCTGCAACTGGTTAAGCTGCTAGCATAGATACTTCATTGAAAAATGTTAGAAAATACCCAGAGTATTTGAAGAGCCACTGCCTAGCTTCTATATGCTAAGCACCAGCAAGGATATGTTCACATTAATTGCCACAAAACCCAGTGAAATCCAGAACCAAAACAGCAAATGAAAAAACACTGGTGCCAACCCTGAGATGGACTCAATGCTTTCTGAAATGTGCTGAGTGCATCTGATGTTCTTTTGAACTCAGGAGACAGTATACCTTTCAGGCTTGAAACACGCGGACTCTATGATCCAAGAATGATTCACACTATCAAAGCCCTAGAAAAAAGGAGAACACATGAGAATATAACAACAAACTGAATTTAGAACACTATAACTTTTGGTCCCAACGGGAAAAATAAAAGAGGTTGCTTACATCATAAAAATTCTGTAGCGTTAAAAAAAAAAAAAAACTTAACCCCAAATTGGCTTTGCCTCCCAAGTGAGTATCTTTTCTCTTGTTTAATAAAGCATTTTTCTTTTCAGTAAATATAAACACAATCATTAACAGACCAGCCATTCATTTTTCTTCAGACTGTGTATGAAATTCACAAACAGGGTTGGGGCCTAGAGTTAAAATCTCTACCAACCTTCTTAGTATAGCATAACTACTTTTATGTATGTCTTTTCATTTCAGTAGCCTAAGAAATCCTAAATTAAACATTACCATAACTCAGGCTTCTCTTTAACTCCATGATCTAGAGCACTGTGGTCATTATAGGACCAGCATATTTAATATCAATATTTTAAGGAGGCTCAGTATTCATTATTCTAGTGCATCTGGTTAATGCACCCATTAGGTTGAGTATAAAGCCTTTTTTGAACAACCATGTGCCTAAGCTTTTGTATGAGAGCAGCAAAAAAGTAAGAGGAGGCTCACAGGAGCAGCAGCATTGGGCATACTGATGGGGCATTACTGTACTCGCTTGCCATAGTGGGAAGGGGAGGAGCACTGCTGGGAACTGCATGCTGCCATGCTTCAAAGACCAACAAGGATTCTGGGCTCCCGGACAACAAACAGAGCCTCCTACCAATGTAAATGTCTTTCACAACAGCTTTGACCTGTGGTGGAGCCAAATTTGCTTCTTCCTCAGTTCAGACTCTGGGGTGCAACTAGGAGATGCTGTGAAATGATCAAAACTCACCACACCCTTGACAGGCACATTCTGTGCATTTCTGCACTCTTTGGAGGTGTCTTACACATTCTTTTGACAAAGTTAATTTCACAAAATCTGAGCACAAGTTCAGCTGGGTGGCAGAAATGACTCTCTATCCTACTTGCTTGCAGTGAAGCCATAATGAGAAAGCCAGGTCATGAGGGACTCCAAGACAGAACAAAAAGCAGAAAGGTTTCCTCAGAGTGTGTAAGATGGTGAAAAAAAATCTCTTTCTTTTTCTCTGCCTCTCTCTCTCTCACACATATACACATCACATCACAGTGACAATAAGTTGTGGCACAAACTGGAATATCGATAAATCCTTCCTCAACCTGAGGCTGAAATACAGCCAGCTAAGACTTATTTTTAGACTACCTTGGACACCAGCCAGAGCAAAACTGGCAAGAATAAGACACTGCAATAAATGTTGGTAATGCAAAGCTGTAGATAGGAAAAGGGGACCTTAATCCATATGCTATGAAGGTGCTCTTTAGTGAATCCTTTCTGAGAAGATTCTAATAAGTGGAGTCATCCTCATTCTGGTTATTCATATTGCCTTGTCTGGTCTTAGTCTGGGTTGATTTCAGTTCACTTTATATTGCTTTGAATTTGCCAGGCAGCAAATACCTTTAGGGAGCAAAGGATACCCCCTGCCAAAATGGGAATGGAATATAAGCTGCTTTTTGAGAGTATGATTATAATAAAACTGTTTCCCAAGGTTATATCCAGTTACAAAGTACCAGTACCCCCCGCTACACACACACACACAGACACACACACTGTCGTGGTTTAACCTGGCAGGCAGCCAAATACCACGCAGCCGCTCGCTCACTCCCCCCCCCCGCAGTGGGTGGGAATCGGCAGGGGGAGAGTGAGAAAAACTCGTGGGTTGAGATGAAGACAGTTTAATAGAACAGAAAAGGGAAAATAATAATGATAATGATAGAATACACAAAATGAGTGATGCACAATGCAATTGCTCACCACCCGCGCTGACCGATAACCAAGTAGCGATCGGTACTTCCTGGATCACGCCTACCATTCATATACTGAGCATGACGTCACATGGTATGGAATAGCCCATTGGCCAGCTGGGCTGGCTGTCCTGATTATGTTCCCTCCCATCTTGTGTACTTAGCTCAGTCAGTAGGCATGGGAGCTGTCCTTGGACTAGGAGGGTACTTAGCAACAACTGAAAACATCAGTGTGTTATCAACATTCTCCTCATACTAAATCCAAAACACAGCACTAGGAAGAAATTTAACCCTATGCCAGCCGAAACCAGGACACACACAGACTTACGTTTGAAAAAAGAAGGTACCTTAAAAGAGAAGAGACAGGAAAAGGGATCCATCTGGCCCTGCTCTTTTGCCTTTCCTACTTGTATGGTCCAGCTTGCTCTGGGGGTTGCTGTGCATGTCCTTGGGTGTATCTGCCTCTCCTGCAGTGCAGGACTGCATCGCTTTGCTATCAAGGCACCTCCATACCTCCAGAGAGAAGGAAATTTTCCCCCCTGGGAAGGGATGAGCCAGAGGGATTGTCGTGAAAGAAGTTCTCTGAGGCAGCTCACAGTATCCAGAAATGGCTGTTATGAAACTGGGCATTGGATTTCCTATTCTTTTTCAAACATGAAGGTCCAGCTAGTCCAAGATCCTGTCTCTGACAGTAACCAGTACCAGCTGTTTAGAGGTACTAGACTAACATGGGATAATGAAAGTAATCTTAATCCTTCCACACCTCCTCTTCAGCATGATAGCTAAAATTTGGATTAAACCCTGAAGCATAACTTTCTTTTCCAAAGCTTTGTAGTACTAATTTTTACAACTCTAAAGATTCTTGTGATACTTGGTTCCTCTTCATTGCTTATGAAATTCTTGGCCTTAAAAACATCCTGAGACAATGAGTTCTAAGGAGCACAGTTGCTTTATGTCCTAATTGCATCCCTTCCTATTCTAATTGCTCTTCAGATTTCACTAAATCCATGCTTTGTCTCTCCATAATTTGACGGGGAGACAGAAAGTCCTGATCTGACTTCTTTCAAAATTCATTAGTTCATGTAATTTGATATACTTTAGTTTATCTTCCTTTATTATTCTGCTTTCCAAATAATTCCAAGTTTTTCAATCTCTGTTCATGTAAATCATTGTCATGCAATTACTCAACTCCTTCCCATAACTCATTTTCAGCAGTAGCATTTCTGATTGTGTGGTGATACTTCACAGATACTCGCAGATGTGAATGGTATGCTTGTCCTAATATTTTGCAGTGTTTCAAATTCTTATGCACAAACAAGATTTACTTAAAGTTACTTTTAATTGTTCTTTTTAAAAAATAGAATTATTAACTCTAAATTTGAAAATACTCTAATTTTACTAACAAAGTAGCATTACAGGCATAATATACTGCCACCTCTATGTAAAGAATAACTTAATATAAGAAAACTTTTCAAGGACTGATACAGGCCATTAGTAGGGGAATGTAGAAATTAATCAGGAAATGTCATTATTGCGAGTCAGGTAATGGTCACTAAACCCTGTTCATTTCAAAATACACCTATTTTAAACAGTAAGACAAAGACAGAGGACAAAGATAATGGGCAGTGCAGGATGATAGCAGGGATCGAGCTGAATGATTTTCATCTGGAATGCATTGATCTCAGAAAGCATTAGAGGACTCAAAGTCCATCCTCTTTACTCATCTGTGTGAGTCATCCTCATTAAATTCAAAAGATCTCAGAACATCTGTGCAACTGTAAATTGAATTTTAACACTCAAATGAGCAGTGACTCAATACAGCCTTCTATGCCTGATACCAAACCTGGCAAGTGAAGAATTGCCTAAAAGCAACAAAGCAGTACAGAAATTTGACTTAGAGGTGTCAGAGTTAGTAGATGGCAGGTTTAAAAAATAATTTCCTGTAGATTGTTAAAACACAGCTTTAAATGTATTTTAAAGATTATAATTATCCAAGCATTAGCATAGCTAATTTTGTACAGAGAGGATTAAACTTTTCTCAAAGATACAAGTAAATAGACACCACAGAAATGTTCTACAGAAATAGAAAATAAGAATCTGAAGAGAAATTTAGTACTAATGAAAGATCATCAATATTTTCAACAAACAAACCATGACATTAAATGAATCAGAGGTTTCATTTTAACAATACTCACATTTCAGTGTTGATTCCTTGCTGAATAAATGATGTCAAGTAAGACTTGAATGTAAAAGATACTTGTATTTTTAAGTGTTAATAGGCAATGAACAAGACATTTGGAAGTGCCAAGGGATCTGATTTGCAAAAGTATTTAGATCTAAACATCAAAATGATGCTTCATGGGATCTTTCTCAACTTTGAAATAAAAGAGAGTTAGGTACTAAGAACCCTCTGAAAATCTCATACATTTTTGTCTGGATTTTTTTTTTCACCTGAAGATCTTTAAAATCTGACCCGTTAGAGACAGAGCCCCACTGGCTTTCAGTGATATATAACTTTTTTCTTTTTTTAATAAAGCTGAGTTCCTAACTATTTTATTCATACAGGCTGTATATTCAATTAATCTGTTGTACATATGTCTCTAAAGAAACAAATCAGAAGTAAGAATGATCCTAGAAATATTCAGGTTTGCTACAGAACAAAAAAATAAGCTTTTTTGTTGATCACAAACAATACTCACTATTTTGAGCTTGGCTGTTTGCTTCGCCCATGGATGAGGTATACATTTTTGCAACTAGCAAAGCGGGTGCCCTGGCTGTATATATACAAGTTAAACAGTGGAAAGGAGCACTCTGTATGCTGGAATTTGGTCACCTGCACTGCTCAGTGTTAGACTGTTGTTAGACCAGTCCCAGGCATGCCATGGCTTTGCTTTCCCACAGTTTCTAAACTTGTTTTGAGTTCAGACCATGGACTATTTCCTTTAGGCATTTTAGACACAGCCACTCCATTGTGTAAAATAAATACCATGGACATGAACTTCTCTACATCAGTTGCACACGATGCCAGAGAAATATCCTGGGCACGGTCAGGTGCTAGTCACAGTTTATGAGTTATAAGATCGTAACAGTGAGATTAGAAACTGGTGGGGTTTTTTTTTTTCTATTTTTGCTACCTGAAATTTATTTTTAAACCAATACAAACCATACTAGCAGTCCAGGAAAAAGGGACTGGCACCCAGTTCTCTCTTCTTTCAGAAGTGTGCTACAACCAGTACAGAATCATGTGCCTTCTGTATTGTCCCTTTTGCCCCAGTTTGAGTATTCAAGGTGACCAAGCTTTGACTCAGCAAGCTAGTCATGGGACCACTAGATCAAGGAGAGAAGGACATCTAGATTTCAATCACCCCCAACTGGAGAAAGCCCTGAGGCTCAAATATCTCACCTCTCACTTCTTCCTGCAAGTACTGCCAGGTACTTTCTCTGGCTGCTGTGCTTTGCACTGGACTCATCACTGCCCTACGTATGCTCAGAGCATTTCTGACTGCAGGAGACCTTCCTAGGACTGAGAGTTTAGATGCCCTTCTGACTTCTCACTGAACTGCAGCAACACAAAAGGTGCTTAGTTCCTGAGATTGGAACTTTTCTATACATACCTACATATGTAAGTTTAGGCATGGAGGAGCCTCTGTGGTGCTGAATGAATTTGCACATCTGAGCAGGGCAGTTGCTGCAATGTGGAGCACTGCAACCCTTTTTTGTACTTAGGCACCTACTTTTCAGTGAAATCTCATTTTAGGCACTAGAGTTTAGGGTCTGGCTGTAATGCATCAAACTCTTATCTTTGTTTGCTGTGATTGGCAGAAAAGTCTCAATTTCTGGCTTAAATCTCCTATGGTTGGTTGTTCTTGTGCCTCCATTATCCTTTGACTTCCCTAGTTCCATTAGGTCAGGACCAAGCAATTCAGAAGGGACATCGTGACCTTACTCTAAGATTTAGCCTAAGCAGGATTTCTGTACTTTCAATTATTCAAGGCGCACTCCTACACAGACCAAGAAAGCTGTTGACGTAATGGCCACTGTAGGTTACGTACAAGATATTTTGTAGTGTTTCTTGGTGGACTGTCATATGTAAGATAGCATGCAAACAGAACAGGTCATAAAAATCATTCTAGTATGGTTTCTAAGAATAAAACTCTTGAATTTTTTTGTTGCTTTAAATGTGAAAATAGAGAAAGTGACAAGGTGATTGTGAAGAAATAACAAAACTGTACCCTAATACAATCCATATTCAGTCATACTCATCATTTCATTCTGACAGGAAATGGAACATGTTTTTCAGGATTCACCCATGCCTGAAATGATCCAGTTTTGTAGAAGAAAAGCTCTGTTTCTTGCAAACAAGGTATTTCTTCCTTTTTTAACTGAGAAAACATGTAGTGTGTTTAAAAAAGGGCACAGTTTTCTCTGTGATCACACATGCCTCAAACCATGGAACATTTTTCTGACTGTTTTTTTTTGGTACTGCAAAGTCATAAGATGACATAGCTGTTTCCTGCATAACGAAATCTATTAGGAATATTTCAATCTAAGCTGCAATTAAATAGTTTGGATTTTTACAGTGTATCATCATTTGCAGCTGCTAATGGTAACACTGGAAGACACAATTCTGTCCACGAACTAATTGAAAATTGGAGTATTTTTCTCCAGCTACCACATTGGATCAAATATTGTTTACTGTAGGAAAGTACTCATTTACTCTTTCACTTTGCATAATAGATTTTCAGATACTTTGTCACTTGTAAAGAAAGTTTTGGAATTATGAGAGATTTGTTTTGTCAACTTTGCATTCATGGGAATTGAAGTCTCTCCACATAGAATTAATTTGCCTTCAAATACCTTCAGATACCTGACTTCATATTTTGCTTGCTGCATATTTTGGCTAATAAAATTCCTCTGGCCTGATTCAGCTACTTTCTCTGCAAAATGTTGACATTTCAGAATCCTAAGCATCACTAAAATGTTGAAACTTTGCAAGAGGCTTGATATACTTTATCTGCATAAAAAATATGGCGTACCAAAGGATGCAAGGGGTGCACTCAAAAAGATTAAGAACTCTTGTACTTCAGAAAAGCCTAGTCTTCTCTCCCCCAGTCCTAGTTTTCTCAAGCCCTTAAAACTCAAAGAAACACAGGAGTGGAAGAACAAATTCCATCTTTAAAAAAAACTTGGAAAGACTGCACGAATCTAAATAATATAGAACCTGTTAAAAATTACTTTTAAATTAATTGCAATTAAATGAGTACGGAGCTTTATGGTTGTTTTTTTTTACATATTGTTAAATTGAAATTTAATGAAATATGTAACATTTAAAGAGAACATTGAAGCTTATAATAACCAATTTATACACTGGAATCATCAGAGATATATACTTTAAAATGCAATATTTGCTAAGAAAAATAGTATTTCCAGATTATAACCATCAACATAAAATGTTGACTATGTTTCTTCATGTGTTTGTTCATTATTTCTACCCAGGAAAGGGGATTAACCTAGGAAATCTGAATAATAACACATGGGAAATGTCCATAGTGTGGGCTCTTCTGTCTCCCACGCAGCTTTGCAAAGAGATAAAGTCCACTAAAAATAAGTGTCTATGTCACCTGAACCCTTAAGGCAAGGTTAGGACAACAATTTCTGCCATTAATATTCAATAAAAGAGGTCCCCACCTTTATTGCAACTCTGCTGACAGTGCCTCCAGGTGAAACAAACACAGTGATGTTGCAGTTGCAGTTTTTAGATCTATGTAACAGGACTGGTTTACAATAACGTAGTCTGGAAGCAATGCGATGTATAAATTACTATGACTCTACAGTGTTGATTGACATGATTATGTGAGAAAGGAGATAGGAAAGATCTATAAGGTCATTTTGTCCATTCTCCATGATACATTGTAATGTCTCCAAAGGAAATGTTATAATGTGTTGTGACAAGGACCTGGCTATTAATAATGCCATTAATAATTTTTATGACATTTTTAATTCTCTTTTCTTGGTGTTTTTTTTTTTTCTGTGATCCAATAATAGATGCCTTTCTCTTTTGCAATATTACCGTTATATGCAACATGGTTTTATGAAATGTAGTAGAATGCCTGATTGTCAAAAAAATATAATATATTAAATGATTAAAATGGTTTTGTGTGACCAGAGTGCTAAAATGTTACTGCATTAAAAAACAGCAACAGCAAAATAGCTCAAAATTTATGTACTTGGGTCTGACCTCACTTCCCATTATACACAATACAAAGAAACTTCTACTCCTGCCTGTTGTCAATTCTCCATTCTACAGAACTAAAATTCGCAGAGCTTTCTGGCTGAGCAGGATTTGGGGATCTGCACCCTATATGCAGAATGAAAATATTAACCATTACTTTATACTTTCAATTTCCACTGTCGCCTACTCTGTCCCCTTTTGGTGGTAGGGAATCTGGAAGGTGCTACAAAAATCACTCTAGAAAATGTCAGTCCAGCTGCTTTTGAGTTTGACAGAAAAGATCTTTGCCTGTGAATCACCCAGCATTCAACCCTTGGCTATATACCTGTCGTGGTTTAACCCGGCAGGCAGCCAAATACCACGCAGCCGCTCGCTCACTCACTCCCCCTGCCCCCTCCAGCGGGACAGGGAGAGAGTCGGAAGGGTGAGAGTGAGAAAAACTCGTGGGTTGAGATAAAGACAGTTTAATAGAACAGAAAAGGGAAAATAATAATAATAATGATAGAATACACAAAATGAGTGATGCACAATGCAATTGCTCACCACCCGCGCTGACCAATAACCAAGTAGCGATCGGTACTTCCTGGATCACGCCTACCATTCATATACTGAGCATGACGTCACATGGTATGGAATAGCCCATTGGCCAGCTGGGCTGGCTGTCCTGATTATGTTCCCTCCCATCTTGTGTACCTAGCTCAGTCAGCAGGCATGGGAGCTGTCCTTGGACTAGGAGGGCACTTAGCAACAACTGAAAACATCCGTGTGTTATCAACATTCTCCTCATACTAAATCCAAAACACAGCACTAGGAAGAAATTTAACCCTATCCCAGCCGAAACCAGGACAATACCCTTGTGGGATTAAGATTTGTCCTACTGTGCATACTAGTGTAATGGCGGTAATTCTGCATGGCTCAGGAGGTGAGCCACAGGTCTGGGACTTGGGTTCAGGATAGCACTCCCAGATCCATTAATGTCCTGCTCTACACGAAAGAAGTCATTTAGTTCCTTTCACACAGCTGTTTCCTCTCTTAGCTTTATATATTTGGTCTATTTACATGACAAAGTCTGCATCTAAACCATGGCCAGTCCCTGGATAAGATGTGGGCTGGCACTTTTTCCTCCCTAGCCCCCGACCCCTGCTTGCTGTGGTTCTCACGGGCAGGAAACCGGCCAAGCAGGCAGGGAGGAGGCTGTTGCGTGCAGTCGATATCCTCGTTCTGGCAGCTGAAAGTCTGGGGTGGTGGGACACGCTGCAGATCACATCTGTCTGCAGTTTAGACTGTTGAGATGATATTCTCTGGGGTTTTGTTTGTACTGTACTGCAGATAACTAACAGGCACTTCATTAACTGATGGTACTTCTGTCACAAAGTCTACAACCCATGGGGAGGAGGTACAAGACCACTGGCCAAACTGGGTTACCAAGGGTTCTGATGAGTGAAGCAATATCAGTGCTGTCTTTTTTCTTTGTAGCCTGGGTTATTTTTTATTTGGTCCTTTTCACTCTGTGAAGTAGATTAGAGAGATTTTTGCTGTAAATCAAGAACCATTTGTCACAGTTTATGTGAAAAATTGGATGGATTTCTACGCGACTTTCAGTGAATGACAATTTTCTAAAATAGTTTTTGTTTTATATTTTCACCAAACATGAAAGCATAATAACCATAAATTTAACTGATGATAGCTTGATAAGGGACCATTAAGTACACAATATAATTTTATATGAAGAGTGTGTGTGTATGTGTGTGTGCATGTTCTTTATTAATATTTATGAAATAATTACTTGGTACAGCTAAATTCATTAATAACTTATTTTAGAACATATTTTACAAAAAACATTAGTAATGAATTTTAACAAGCAATGCCACAGCTAGCTCTTATAAAGAATTTCGTAATGTAGGGATCATTAAAAGCAAGCACATGCCTGATTAATATATGAATTTACATGGTAATATAGTATACTTCAAAGTACAATAAACTTATTAAAAACGAATCAGTTGTACAAATAGATATCATAAAAAGACATGCTGAAAATGGAACATAAAGCCAACTGTAACAGAGTAATCAAACATTCTTGGTCTAAGTAGTTCGGGCAACATAACAAAACAAGAAGAACAGAGGAAAATATGAGAGCACAATATGAATACTTTGTCTGAAACGACTATTATAAGCTCATGCATAGATGTCATCTTTAAGCGCTGAATTTAGTCAGCTATTTTATGGCTAGTTTCTCCAGCTTTTCTCTAGGCAACGGAGGAAGAGATTCTTCAGGAGGCAGCTGAAGACAGGAGACAAGTTAGGAGCTCCAGATGGTGCTTGGGAGAACATGTCTCCTATTGACTACCCAGAAAGTCTGTGGGGATTAGGTAGCTGAAATACCCAGCTAAATTACGTTGCAAAAGTCAGACGCTGTGATTACTCTCCTAATTGTCAACTGCCTGCAGAAATTGTACATAAACCCACTATTTACCTAGCTGCACACGCTACTTTGGAGCCATCTTGCTTTGAGATTACCATGCAGACATTGGCAGACATGTTTTCTAATGGAAGATTCTAGAGGCTGGCTCTAAAGCACGGCTTTAAAAGCTGTAGTTAATTTTATTGGTTAAATGAGTTTGAAGACCAATTTTTATGAAGGATTCTTTCAAACCCAGGCTGTTAATTTATTATGTGCTGACCAGCAATACGAAAGAACTCTGTGTTCCAGAAGTTCAGTGGTTCTTAATTAGGAGCAAGCTTTGAAGCACCCAGCCATGCATGACAGACTTCTTGATACCTCCTTAACTCTTTCTTCCTGCAGCCTGAGCTCTTCCCTCCAACTCCCATGTTGTCTGGAAGGGTTTGCCTTTGTCTTGAAGCCTTTTTTGAATCACCTGACCTCTGAAGGATTCAGAGTACAGAACTTGACAGATTCACAGTACAATTTAATATGACAAATCATATCCTGTGCAATACTGCAAAATTAAAAAAGGTTGACCAATATTTATGTCAGAGCTAAAGGAATCTATATTCTGTGGCTTTGTCTTACCTCCAGCATAGCAATTAACAACAGCTCCTGTTCCCCACTCTCCATTAGAAATACAGAGCCAATTTCTGATCTTGCAATATTTGACTAAAAAGCCGGCGCACACTTTAGTGATGCACAAAATATTAATAACTAATGTTCTGGCCAGAGACTGTGGGGGAATCCTCTCAGAAATATATATCTGAGCAATCCCCGGTTATAAATCATAGAACAGCAAACTTCTTTTATTGGACCAATTAATTAATATGGATCCTGCAAGGACAAAACAAATTTCTCTAGACATCTTAATTCAACTGAAAATCAAATAGATTTTAAATGACACTAAGACAAAGTGCAACACTATTAGTTTCTAACTTCCAGTCTGGTATTAACAAAGGTCTGGATTCAACTCATTCAACTTTATGCATCTAGTATAAGATGGCCATCTAAGTTTCATGTGTAGTTAGCAGAGAGAGAAGCAAAGGCCTAAAAACCATGGGATGAATATCCCTCTGAAAATGCTCATCTCTACAACGGCTATAGAGGTTGCTTAGATGAAGCACACTACTTTTGGATACCTAAATTGTTTAGATGAACAACCTTCTCCCTTCTTGCCTCTTTCTCATTGTTCAGGTACATTGGGAAAATCAAAATCCATACAAACCAGCTATAATGGGATGGTGCTTTTCGAAGAAAATAATGTGGTCACTGAAAGTAAATTTTCAGAATGAGATGTGATGCCACAATCCCAGCTTTAGCCAAGCACAGCTTATAGGAGGGCAACGGGGATAGGAGTTTGCCTGTTGTCTACCACGTTACTTTCTCCCTGCGATTTTTTAGCATGTGAGAAAGGTTAGTCCTGCACTAAAGGGCTTGGATCTACATCTGGGCCTTTCCATCTCCTAATTGTTTTCTGACTCATAAAGACTGTAATAAATGTGTGGGATTCAAACATGACAGAGATGAATGCTATGTCACAGTTTGGCTAGAGAGATGTTATAGTAGTTTTTAAAGGATTCCCTCTAGACAAACACATGCACACGTATGAGTTTTTCATTTCTTCACTTCTCTTCCCTATACCTCTGCCTCTAAGCAGTCAAAGAAGAAAAGACTGAGGAATAAAGCTTTTCCTCACATATTGAGTTTCTTTTTAAAAATATTTTCCAAAACAACTACATGAATTATTCATTATCTCTCTCTCTTTGTTCCTATTAATATCAGCTTCCAGAACTCTGTTTGTTTTGGATTTTTTATCCAGTCCTTTTCATGTTTTGTTCATTTTCATTGATGAGATGTTATTTATTTTGCAAATTGAAATGCCTGCAACTAAGCCATTAATCCTAGAAAGGCTCTGATAAAATTATTGCATTTTTCAGAATAGTGGAAATGCAAAAACATCTTTCACCTCTCTGAAAAGGGTTGTAATGCTTAACCATTTTCAACATGCATCAAAGAGACACATGCAGCCTGTTATCCAGTAAGAATCTGTCAATATTTGCTCCAAATACGGGCTAGGCCTAGAAATACTCAGTGATACAAAAAATCCATGTGCAGCCTTTAAACCAAGGCCATGAGACCCAGTATTCTTCCACCTCAGTGAGTGCCATAATCTCCAAACTGCAGGGTCACCATCTCCCTTTCTATGTCTTGGGAGGGGGCATAAGAGGGGAAGCTAAAGAATTATGAATTATTTTTTACATAGAGGTGTACAGTTTTCCCTCACTCCCGATTTCAGCTCCTGCACCACAGACTAATGATTAGGGCAGGCTCCTATTTTGAATTGTCTCAAAGAGCAGAGACAGTGAGTCCTGGGCCTCACACTCTCAATGACTGTCCTTCAAGCTGAGCTCTCATGCAGATGGAGACTGGAGGACATTGTTCTGCTTTTGTCAGCTTTCAAAGAGAAGAACAGTCCCACTATGACTTTTAAAAGGAAGATTGTAAGTACCTTCCTCGAACCAAGGCCTCCAAGCTGCAATACACTCAACACCAGATTAGTGTGTGATGGTTTTTTTCTCATTATGGCTAAACAGAGCATGAAATGAGTGAATTCAAACACGGCTCTATGTAATTTCATCTGTTCAGGATATAGAGACATAGGGCAGGGATGTAGGAGAGCAGAAAGACCCTCTCTGCTTCACAGAAAAGACCAGCGTTCCTGTGGTGTGAAGACTGGAAGAGTTGTAACAGGGAGGACCATATTAAAACAAGCCCTTTGAAAATCTGGCTCAAGTTTGACAAAGCAATAAAAATATCATCATTTATGTCCCGCTACCTTCTCCCTGTGTGTTTCTTGATCTCAGTCCAGATGAAAGAAACAATAAGAGTAGTGAGCACATTATCGTCAAAATTCTCTTTTT
>NW_009195740.1:15320-27176 GCF_000690835.1 Fulmarus glacialis | reverse complement strand
GTAGGGAAAAACATTTGGGATTTGGAGGCTCGTAAATTTCTAGGGCTGGAAGAGGTAAGAGTGTTTCTCAACATCAAAACAACTTACAAGCTATCATGTCTGTGGAGAGGAAAATAGCTATTATCCATCAGTTAGATTTCACAGAACAAAGTGGTTGGAAACTTAGGAAAGGAAATCATAGCCCATATAGTAATAGGAAAAAATATTTTTCCTTTGAGTACAGCAATTCCTGTTTCTGCAGGTGGTTTAGGAATGTTTCAGGTTTAGGCATGTTCAGAAGAAATATTAAAGGTATATGAGAAGTACAGTCCATCACTCTGAATACAGAAATGGGAGCCAAAGATTTTAGGATTAAAATTCAGCCAATTGACATTTGGCTATCAGGGAATGATTTTCAGAATACAAAAATGTCCTAATTGTCAGGGTATTCTAAAACTAGGCACTTAGAGAAGTCGTTAATTTGGTGCATCTTGTTTATTTTTCAGGGGTGCTCAGTATCCTGCAATCAGAGCAGTGGCTGCTCAGTGTTAAACACAGGCCTTAGGTCATTGCAACCAGTTTGAATGCTCTTACCCTACACAGTACTGACTTTAGACAGCTAGAGAAACCCTAGAGCTCAGGTAGTAGAGGGTCCAGGGCCAACATTAGGCAGCCAGTTTGCATAAACATGGTCCTATATGGCCTCTTAAGATGCCCTGTGTTATCCCACCCAGCCTGCAGCCACTGCTCCAGGATGGTACAGGCTTTCTGTAGATCATCTGTTTTACCTGTAAATCCCATGTGGTTGTCTAAGGTACTCTGAAGACATCTGTTTAGGGAACTGAATTCAGCCTTCACCGTCCTGAGCAAAACCTTCATCATTCCCTGAAACTCCTCTGGCTGTGAGATGAAGAACAAGCCATTTGCACGCAGCTATGAGCTCTGCTAATTGCTAATTTCCTTCTGGGGGAAAAAAAAACAGTAGAAGAGGAACTAGCAGGATGTTAGGACTGCTTTAGATGATTCTCAGGCATTAATACTGGAAACAGGATGGGCCTCTTAATAGAGCACATTTCACTTTCTTGTAACTAAACAAAATGGTAAGAGACAGCAGGCTCATGTCTGCTGTTAGCAGCTCCCTGCCTGCTTGTTGTGCTGCTCCCAGAGAGACCATCCTCAGCAGTCACGTGGTATAACCTGCTCTAGAAAATCTAGTGCTTTAGCTGATTTCCTACCTGGGTGACCTATTCATAATGCTTACTCAGAAAGCCTCATGCTAAATGCTTAATGATAGGCACCAAAATCTGTTTGTGGGCTTCATCACACATAGGAGTACTGAAAGACAAGCTGTCACTGCTTCAGTTTCAGCACATGCAGGACTTCCTCAAAATCTGGTCTTTGCACTGTGGGGAGGGTTTGAAAACAGAACCACCAGCTTAGTGATGCAGTAAATATATTACTTGTACTTCTAAAGCACCAAATTCTTACAGGCCTCCTAGCAAAAAATGAAATGAGTAACGTGCAGAATGTGCTAATCTGCAGAATGAGCCATGAGTGGTAATTTATGTATCTCATAAACAGCTAGCGAGCTGTTATTTTACAAGCACTATTTTGAGGTTTCATTATCTCACAGAGATAGGCAAATCTGCAACCTTTCACTCATTCAGCAATCTGCAGTGCTTAGTTGTGCAAAGTTTAGGAGTTTGAATTAGAAGGTGCCACTTAAAACAGGCAATTGTTAGGAAAAGCAGCGCAGTACACAATTAGCAGGAACAGTACTGCAAGCAAGACTCGGCAGCAGTAACTTGCAAGAATAGCACAGTATGCCTTGTATCAGAAATAGCATTTAGGCAAGCACAAACCACAGCGAGCTCAGGTTTGTGGTAAATGTTAGCATCCATATTCTTTGGTCAACCATCTCAAATAATCTTGAGAGATGTAGGGAATTGTATCATCACTTGTATCATTCAGTACCATAGCTGGCACTAGCAGTCATCTTTGGTAGTCGAAACAGCCTAGAGAATGGATGACGTTTTATCAAATGCTATTGCTTTGAATATTGGCTGAGGCACATTCACAACAGAGCCTGCATGTTTAAAATGGTCAGATTATTTTTTTAAGGGATACGAGGGGTTTTTCTTAGATGTTGGCCATGTAACAGGAATTACACTTCTGTATGAGGCTACAGAGACCAGCAAAAGGTCAAGGATGGAGTCACATCATCTGATGGGCTATTATGCGCACTACATTGTAATGTTATACAAAACTCACAGATGGTGACACCGTATTAGCTTCTGTTGGATGGTAGTTCAATGGATCTTTAGACTCTCACTTCTGTCTTCTGGTGAACCAAAGCATTGAATTGGAGAGTCAAATCCAAAAAAGAAGTTCTCAAGTTCTGAAATTTTCGTGTGTTTTTCAGTCTCTATGTGACCATATATTTCTGCCTGTAAGTGTGGTTTTGTATTACCATGTTGTGTGTAGTAATGCACAGATATACGCACACATATTCATATGTATATCTCATTAAAGAGCATTTTTTAAAAGTTGTGAAAAATACACTTTATCTAGCAATGTATAAACTAAATGAGACAAAACACCAACCGCTTATGTGTGCTGTTCCTGGATTTACAGTGATTCATTGGCCCACTGATCGGTGGGAGCACATCTACTGTTTCTATTCAGAGTTGTTCACGAGCTGTGTGGTCTAACCCACATAGGTGGTGGTCAGGAAAAGCAGAAAAGAGTGCTGACTCACTGAGTAAAGATTCCGTTTTCTTTTTTAAGTCTGGGGTAAATCTGAGTTCCCATCAAAGTGAGAAATTGACAGCAGAAGGTAAAATTACTAACAGCACAAACTAGCCTTCAGTTTTTTGATTCACCTTTTAATGTCACCTCATACCTCCAGCCCTCTCATTTTTCCGATATTCCACCTCTCCCATGCTGGAAGTATCTTCATGTTGGATTGTGCTGTGGCTTAATGAAGTGGACTGATGTCTACCCCGGCCAAACCCATTAGATACCTTTTGCATATCTTATATGCTCACCATGCTCTTCAAACCCAGCCACTTCTAGTGTCATCTATCCATCAAAGGGGAGACTGCAGCATCAAGATAGGGTTGTCACAGACCTTCTTTGGACCTCCATCTCCGACACATGAGGGACTACCATGTAGGGACTTTTGATGGGGGATGAATTCTGGCACTCAGGTTTATGGGACCAGGAAGATTCCACAAAAGGAACATGCATCTCATCAGTGCTCCAATGAGTTGGGACTCCAGGTAGTGTGTATGGCTCTCCCTCGCTCCCACGAAGCCACAAATCAAAACAGGTGTTATCTGGCATGTGGGACCAAGAAAGATTCTCCCTATAGTGTCTCAAATGAAGGCACGTGAAAATCATTGATAGTGAGAGTGAAGCAACCGAGCAAGTCTCACCCACAGACCAGCAGACTCGACAGATTTGGGTATGTGAAGAAAGCAAAGTCAGTGAAAATTTGCTTAAATTAGGTTTACACTTGAAAGGAGATGGACAATTCTAGGAAGCGTTATTGCTCTCCCATGCAAGAGTTTTATAGAAATTGGCCTTGAATATTCAATGCATTAGTCCTGCTACACAAAGGGGTCCCTGGGGAAAATCTGTGATATGTGGAATTTTGCTAAAAAGATTAAATAAGAAACGATAAAATACATAAAGAAATGTTTTACTAGATATTCTGGTTCCAACACCCAAATTACTTCCAGCCCTCAGCTTTTGGGTGAAGATGTCACAAAAGTCCAGGCAAAGTACAAATAACCTGGTAGTGCAAATAAAGACCTCTTTTGATGCTGAAAATGTCAGTTCCAGGTTGCACTTTCAGAAAGCCTTACCTTCTCTTTGGGCCTGGACTGGTTGCTTTTCAGAGGAACACATGGTATCCCAATCCTTCTCCAGGCAGATTCTCTCAATATATATTGAAGGCTACACCACTCAACATGTGAGCCAGGCTCTACCCCTACTTTAATTCTTTAATGTATATTTACAAAGTGTTTAACAGGATGCTTTAAAAATATTAAAATGATACAATTTATCCCACCCCAAACAGCAGGCTCCCTATCTGCTGTGCTGGAAAGCAAATTGGTTTTGCTCTTTTCTTTCAGGTCATCAATTTCAGGCCTTGAAACAGCAAAGACACAGATTTTTTTTATGAATCAGTGCATGGCTTCATTACCCAGTACAGTACCTCCAGGGCACAGCAGTTGAGTAACAGCATATGTCATTTCTGAACTGTAAAATAGTGCACTGTGTCACCAAGCAAAACCAATTCCATTATTTTGGGGTGGTTTTCCCCTAGATTTTGGTCTAAGTTAAATGTGTTGGAAGCATTCAATTTCTGCTCTTAAGCCTAGATCCTTAATCCTGTATCTCCTAAACAACTTGCCAACCTCTTATATGGACTTCACTAGTGTGACTCTTGTGTTTGGTTGAACAACTGCTACAGAGCAACTGCTTTGTGGTCAGAGCAGTTATATTTCTGTCAGGTTCTCTTTCTGTCTTTGAAAGATGTTTCTCTTTCACTTCTGCATTGAGACATTTACTAAAATCAGTACAATGGACATGCAGTGACAGTTCTTTCCTGATCTTTTGAAGTTGTGTATTTGCCTTTGTTTCTGGAACTTCTTTTGCAATACTACATGATAAAAACATTTGCGGTATCGCTGTGCAATCACCTAAAAACACTCAGGCAGGTAGAAGGGTAAGTCTGACACTATAAGAATTTGTAAAATAGGCCATAATCTGTTCCAAACAAAATTAAATCTGAATAGCTACCTCCGGATGCAAATGCTGTTTCTTTGTCATAGCCTGGTGCGAATCCTTATCTGTAAGATAGGGTAAGTGTAATACAAGAGCTGGTTGAGATTTTCCGTTCAAAACAGTCTTTTCTGACCACTAAGTGATGGATTCTGGGGACACTGTTTCAAACCTCGTGCTTCAGCACTGCCTCTGATCCTGAACACTTCAGCTTTAAGGCTCCACCTGATCAAAGTTCCCCTGTCTTCTCCTGGCTCTGCAGTCCCATAAAGCACCGAAAAGAGACATGTAAAAATCTGGAGACCCCCTTCTCTACCACTCGCCCAGGACTGTGACTGTTCAAAGTGTTTTGGACTTTCATTTGAAAATTTTGGAATGAAATCAATATTTTCTCTTTTTTTTTTTTTTTTCTCTTTTCCAGTTGAAATTTGCTTTTGTCATTCCAAGAGCCAAAATGACTGGGGAAGGTTATTTAAGAATCTAAAGATATATTGCAATTTTTAAATTTTCCTTTAAAAAAAAAAAAGAACAACTTTCTCAAATGAAAATATGTTGGTTCTAAGAGGCAATATCTAAGTGGCAATGATTGAACTATTACAGTTACTGATGCAGCTGCAGCAGACACATTTGTGACATTCTGTGAGTTAAAAAACATCTGTGTTTTATAACACTTCTGTTGTGTAAAATCCAGCCCTTCACTCATGACCATAATCTACAGAGTCTTCTAGAGTCCAGGTATTTTGGATTTAATTCTTCAGGGGCTGGATACAATTGAGTAGTTTAAATCAACGGGGCTCTTTTCACATGCAGTAAGTGCAATGCCTACATAGTTTGCACAGAACCAAATTCAGAATAAGCCCTTCAAGAAGAGACCACTGTTTTAAAAGTCTTCCAAGTTGATTTCATGCAAGAAAACACAGCTAAAAAAGAAACTGCTTAGAAGCTCTTAACTGCAAATCTAATTGTTACTCCATCTTGTGTGACAGTTAAACTAAATGGAGACCCACTGGAACATCATAAAGAAATCAATTAAATTAGACTTTCACTGTAGAACAGCAACAAAAATCTATAAGAAATTCAATACTTGCTGATAGCTAATATGCTCTTCTTCCTAGAGAAAACATCAAGCCTAGGGCTTGAGGTAGCCTAGGGCTCTTTCAGACGCATTGCAGGGGCCTGTTTTGAGCGTGTACCCTGAATGTCCATCAGCATCAAATTCACAGCACTAGCCAGAATGCCACAGGGGCTTTCTTTCTCCATTCTTTTGGAGTTAACATCTGTAGAAATATTGCCACTACCTTTGACTATGTGCTTACAAAACAGGTCCTCAGTCTTCTGTATGTTTAATTTGTTAAAGTCCCATTCACATTTAGAGCACTGGTGACATTCTATCCTTGTACCTCAATGATTACAGATTCAGGCAGGATACTTTTTCTGTTTTAATTTTAAACTTACACCTCTGACATTATGGTACTGAAACTGCTGGTCGGTGCACACACAGTCATACCTGCAAATATATACACAGAAAGTCATCATCAAACTCTACAGCAATTTCAGGAAACCTTGAAACCATGTAGAGTTTCTCTAGTAATACTCAAGGGTAATAAAATATAGCCCACATCCATTAAATCCATTAAATGCTTGACCATGAGAGCTCAGGGAGATGATCTTGAAGTTCACTCTGCAATAGGAAGCAGGCCTGGCCCTGGCCTCAAAAGACTGGCAATGTAGGGCTCTTATCTCTCCCTCCTGCATTGAAAAACTGTACTAACATAATCTCAGATACTCAGATCCTTCAGGCAGGGTTCCCATCTGTGTCACAGATGGCTGACCCATTGTTAGTGCCATATAAATCCCTAAAGAAGTGGTATTAAAGTGCAGTGACATGAGCACAAGCAGCAGCCTTGCTCTTGTCATGCCTATTTTCTAAAAAGCACGGAACCAAAATGGACCGTCACTGCTTCTGAGGGGTTTAGTTCAGTTACGCTTGTGGTCAACCTGCAGAACTTCCATCTGGTTTCCTCCTATAACCTCTCTGCTTGATGGGAGTCATAGCTTCCAGCTAACTTTCAGAGCCTGCATGTCACATTTCAGCACATCACCTGATGCCAGGGATAAGGATGGAACATACTGCGTGTCAACACTGTAAACTGCAAGCAAGTTATTGGTATGCAAGGTGTAAATCGTTGCCCAAAGGAGATTTTAGTCTTATGTTACAAATCCTCCAGGTCAAAAATAGTTCACAGGTAGAAAAAAAAAAAGTGGAAGTAAGCTTATCTTCATTTAGCTAGCCTTGTTTTCATCCTTCTGGGGTTTTAACATGTTTTTTTGAGGGCTCTGAACTTCAAATGTCTTCCAGTGATTTATTATTGATTTAATGTACCTTTAAATTTTGCCTTTCAAATAATACTGCTGAATGTCATAGGATGTTGTCCCTTTAAGCCAAGATTGTGAACCAATATTCAGCACTGACTGTGCTTGACTTAGTTAGGGCTGAGCTTTCTGTTACACAAAGCAGAAAATAAAGTTGGATCATTGCACACTCTCCTGCTCACACAAGACTGGCACTCTCTACCCTCACCATGGATCAGTCAATGATCAGTCTTTGTATCAAAGATGCAATGTCCTTACATAAGGGAAACCTGAGAAGAAACTGTCAGAGATGTTGTTGTTCCTTATAAGGTTTGACCTTTTGGGGGCAGTACCCAATTTTACATTATGTTATACAGCACCCAGTGCTACAGGTCCTTCTCTATGGCTGTGACTCTTTGGTCACATTGTAATATAAATATAACATTGTCTGAAGTGGTGAGCTTGGATGGCTTCTTAGTTTTTTAAATATGTATTCTGGTCTTGTCCAAAGAGCTTAGCTGAGACTGAGCTTCTTTCTCCTTGGCATTAGAGAGTCATGTAGTAATATACAGTCCCTGCCCCTGTAAGTCAATAATCTAAATGTCCAGGTTGATACAGAAGTGGTAAAAGAACCTATGTTAGTAATTTCAAGAAACATCATATTTCATGCACATGCCTGACTTTTTGCATACATGAATCCACTGTCTGTGCAAAAGTTACACTTGCTCAGAAATATTTGAAAATGAAAAATTCCTGATCTGGTCGTCCTCTGTATGCAGATCAAGAACACACAGCTGGGTGGATGTGCTTTTCGAAAGGTATGTTTAATGTTTGTAGAAAGCACGGGCACAGCAGAACACATGTACGACATCGTGGCTGTCCCTTCTCTGTAACTACACATGAATAAACTCATACTTTCTATTGAACATTGCTCATTGCATGTTCATACAGCCCTATGGAAGGCATCTTTCCTCACCCTGCCATCAAAGAAGCATGAGAGCAGAAGGACATTCCTCTGTGTCTCATGTCCCTTACCTCCAGCTTACAGAGGCTGTAACAGATCTGCTAGATAACCTGGAACCCTAGTTTGGGGCTTGATGAAAACTTCCATTGACATCACTATTTCTATGTGAGTTTGCAAGCCAAGAATTGACAGCCACAATCAGGTTCCTGGAACTGATTATAGTGATCTCTTTTCAGGCACTCAAAAAAGAGCTTGACACTATGTTGTCAGAGCTGTTCCAAGTCTCTTGGTGTAAATGTGAATTTGCCCTCCAGTTTATTAAATGTCTTGCAGTGACTTTAGTAATGGTCAATGTAGTGGCTAATTCACCATTGCATTCTTATTTTTGCTTCAGGACATCTTTAGTCTTAAGACTCGACTCTGAAAAAACTCTTTAGCTTTTTGAATGTTAAGCAGCCAGATGAAATATCTCTGTCAGCATGCAGGAGATATATGTTCTCTCTTCTCTCTGCACAGCTCTAGGGGCCATATTCTCACAGTATCCTGTGTGCCGAGTCCCACAAATGTTATAAAATTATATCACTACATTTAAAGCAGACAATGACAATGAATTGTTTTCCTGCCTTCGATACCGCTGTTTCCTCCGATACCAGCACTACTCACCTCTCAAGTGACACTTGATGTTGCAGATCTTACAGTTCTGTTTCCTAGTGGAGAAGAAATCTTTAGTACGGATTCAGGGTACACCCTGAATGCAACTGGTTTTACTCATACCATTTCCGGCACAAGGAAGGGCAAAAATCAAGTGGACTGATCTCTCTTCAGAGATCTCAGAACAACTCCATTGCCAAGTTCACAGCCAACCCTGCAAACAAATCAACAGCCTCCAGGTGACCAGGACTAAAGATTTCCTCACAGCCTAAGAAAGGGAAGACACTGTGCAAAAGGAACCCTTGGGAAAGATATTTTCATCTGATGAAGAAAGAAAGTTTTATGCAAACTTCCTATGTGGCAAGTTGGCAGTTGGACTACGTGATCGTTGTAGGTCCTTTCCAACTGAACTATTCTATTCTATTCAAGTTCTTAATGTCCCTATTTTCCTTCCTTGCTACTCCACGTGAGCCCCACAAACTGGGAATTGACTCATAACCCTTCATCACTCAATAACTTAGCTGCTTCTCATTATAGAGCTAGTGAGTTTGGCTGTATCTATATTAACAAATTAAACCTGGCCCAGACTTGGATTGAGCTCTCACACCTGATCCATGCTGCCACATGACTGGCACACTCCCATGTGTAGTCTTCACCCAAGGCCAACTAGCATTTCCACACGCAACACCCAGACTGGGGTCAGGGTTCGGCATGAACCAGGGACTATCCCCATTATGGATGATACAGATTTCAGTTGGAAAGAGGGTTTAAAGGAATGAAAGTCTCACCATGCCACTTGTCCTCCACCCCAGAGGGTGATCCCTAAGTCATTATTGTATCGTAGACACAGCCTAGCAGGCTCTTGATTCAAACTGTCTTGCCCTAGCCTAGACCGAAGCAGGCCTCTGCTAGCCACTCTGTTGGTCCCCCAGTAGAAATAGTTATTTCTACTTTCAGCCCCAATCCCAAACAGTACATTGTTTAGAATAAGTTATTCCTTTCACCTAAACAGAAAATATTCAGAGGAGTACTTCTCTTTTCTTGTGCTGTGGCTCTGGCTCGGAAATATAGTTGGGTTTCCATAAGGATCGGTCAGTTGTTTTGAAATAAAATGAGTTTATCTTAGAAGTAAAAGGTCGTATTGTGAAGTTACTAAAATTCTCAAGGTTTCAGTGTTGTTACAGCTGAGCTACGACTCAGATAAGATGACACCTGGGCCAGGCAGTAGGAGTACGTTCCCAGCTCAGCTATGAAAAGTTTCTGATACAGTCAAGGAGCGCTCAACTGCCAGACTCACTGCACCAAGGCTGAGGTTTCGTGGGAATTTCTGAGATCAACGAGCAGCCCAGGAGAAGGGCAGGGGGAATGCACCGCCACGCTATGCACTGCACAAAGGCTAGGCAGCTGGGATGTAAAGGATGCAACTTACTATGCTGATCACGTTTGTTTTACTGCTCCCCTATCTTCTCCCCACTTGTTTGTTTAACTCACATACTATATATAGGTAATTTTATGCTTTAATTGTGACTCTTTGGTGCAATTAATCTAATTTTTAACTACATCTGATAGAACAGATAGCATAACAGTGCTCAGATCCTCAGAGCAGTGCCTAGCTGTTACCATAATTTGGATAAATAGTAAATTTAAACTATAGTTGTACAAATAAAGGGTAAAAAAATAACATAAATTAATCATGGGTGAATCATTGCTTCCATTAGCATTCATCGAGCCATGAATCAGTGCAGCATTAAGTATTTTTAAATGGATACTCTACATATCTCTATCTATCTCTCTATCTGAGGAAAAATTAAACATCCAGAAAAAATCTTGTCAATTTTCCAAAGAAAGCTGACTATTAGACATTACCTACAGGGACAGTTTGCACAGAATAGCTCTTGCAGTATTTATAGTTAATTTCCTATATGCCTGCTCTTATTCAAGGATAAATGCTACCTTTTTCTGCAAATGAACTTTATCCACTACAGATAAAGTCCATTTAAAGCACAGTACTTGCATTCTGGAGTAAGTGTGTCCAATCAGCTATCCTCCCCGCTACTGACAATTGATGCTCAATTTCCCTCCCTTTGACACAGACTATAAAATTCAATTTTATAGCAATATATCAATCTTCTTTCCAGGCAAAGCACCAGATCCTGAAAGTCCATCTAGACTTTTTGGTATGTTGAACTGGGACTTGACTCATTTTTCCCTGACACACATGGGACACAAGTTTAACCTTTTCAACATCTCACTTCTGGGAATATAAGAGTTATTCTTGGTTCTGTGTGTTCCACAACCCCCTGTGTGTCCAATCATTTGCAAAATGATTAGGAAAATTCATTAACAAAGGTATAAAGTCTATTCACCACTTCTTACAATGAAAAGGATAAAGAAAAAGCTTAATAGCTTGTTTTCTGCTAAAAATAAATTGCTTTCCTGCAGCAATCAGAATTCTACAAGGAGTCTGATTCCCGTAAATAGGTATTGGTTAGAGAAAAGGCTTGAAAATCAAGACTTTCCGGGTTATTGGCATTTCTTATGTCTCTTCATGATGCTTAACATGGCACGTCCTCAATTTACACACTGCTAAACTGAAGACTGCAATGAAACTTTATTTCATAAGATATGATAATTCTCCAGTTTGCTGTTATTTTTATTAAACACTTTGAATTTCTTAAATAAGAGCACTACAAAAAGCGCATAGTATTTTTTCTGTAAAACCCCAGGACTACGAGACATATCTGCTAAAAATAAGCCAAGACAGAACAGAAGTAGGTCTGTACATGTAGCTTCTGAGTATTTAAGATTGCCAGTGTTGGAGCAGACCAATGAAGAGCTAACCTTGTTTCAAATGCTGAGGATTCACTCTTTGGATGACTAGAAATACCATTCAACTGAAGACACACAACTCCCAGTTTGAAGCTGCATGTAGCTAACATGTGAAGGGTCAGTTTTGGTGCAGTGGGAAGTACTTTACTCCTGCAGGTCACCACCTGCACATGGAACATTCTTAGATATAAACATTCCCACAGAACATGGGAACAACTTGTTTATGAGAAGAAACAGTGCACCCATTTTTCTCAGTCCAGAAATACGGAAGTTCAGAGGTTGATATAAGC
>NW_009195740.1:0-15289 GCF_000690835.1 Fulmarus glacialis | reverse complement strand
AGCAGGAATAAACTGTGAACTCCCTTTTACGACTTTTTTTAAGTGTTTAAGGGAAGGGTAGCTCAAAGAGCCAGTGATGAACTGTAAAGCATTTCTGCTGTAGGACAATGGTTTAAATATCACACAGTTATATGGTCCAAAAGTCCTTACCATTAGAGGTAGTACAGTGGTCTACGTAAAATGGTCTTGTGGAATTAGGCAGTTTCACATCACAACAAAATAGCGCCGCAGTTACTGGAACTAACCAAACACCTTTGCAGTGCTAGCGGTGAGATCAAACATGGGAGAGCAAACATTAAGTCAGCTCCCTTCCTGACGTGGTCCATCCGCATTGGGACCGACTAACCAACGCCCTCGCTGGGCTGCCCTGGCAGATGCACGGGCCACTCAGTATTCCCACCCTCTACACACTTCTGCAAACCTGTTCTGCAGTGCATTTTCATAGCACAGAAATAGCACGTCGCTGCTGCTGTTGAGTACCTGGGATACAGATTGCATCAAACAGAAATCAGGAGTGGGGCTAACTTATGGGCAAGCAAAACTGTTTAAAAACCCTCACCATTCCTCATGTAGTATTTCTTCCAAGGCGTGACTGACTACGTATTCCTCTGAGCAGAACTTGCACGGCTATCTTTAACAGCACCATCTGGTGATTTCCAGCACTATGACAGATTTTGCTTGAATGAACAGGGCATGTAAAAAATTATCACTATAACACCTGAAGGTTGTGTGAAGGTCTCGTCTTTTGAGTAGGAATCAATTACGCACCTTTTCAGTATTTAACAGTAATGTGTCCTAACTAGGAGCAAGTGCACACATTTTTTGCAAACACTATAGCCAGTTCTGTAAAAATCCGCCTCTAGATGATGTTGAGGAAACACAAATTGGTGTGTGCAGCTGCTACTGTTTTGTAACGCTTCTACATTTTGAGACACAAGTTTTGTAAGTATCTGTTTCTACATTTAAAGCCTTGTGTAATATACATAGTTTCTTTATGAGATGTGATATCCTGTTTGGATTTTTTCAATTTTATGCCAGAAAGAATACATTTCAAGCTTATGGTACCAGACCAAAAAAAAAAAGAAATTATAGTGCCTTACGGACATAGAAGAAATGTTAGTTTTCAAAGGCGTTCATTTAGGTATAACTAAGAAATGTCAATATTAGGTTGGAATAATTAAAAAGAACAATGTGAGGAGGGAACAGTCTACAATAGGAAGTTCTGATGAATATTTCAGTGATTGGAATCAGTATTTACTTTACTTGGGTTAGCACTGTACAATATATCTACTAAGAAAATAAAAATAAGTCTAAGGGAGCGAGGAAAAGCTTTAGGAAAGTTATTGCAATCAAAATGGTTGACCGGCTATTTTGTTGCCAACTTCTTGTGCTACATCTCTGAACTTCATGGATTATGGCCCACATATCTCCCCGGGAGCCCGACCCCGCAGCCAGGGAGGAGGCCGTGCTGGAGGGGTTTCCGCACAACAGGTGTTGCCTTTATTTTTGCTGCTCTCTGGAATGCCCTGGCCTCTGATCTGAGACATTCTGCTTTTTCTTCCCTGCTCTTAAGCCCAGCCTTAAAGAAATATTCTCTTTACCTAAAAATCTGGCACTGCAATATTTTTAGATGATGTGTTATTAGCATTTAAGATATAGTTTGTATCAGGGGTTAGCATGCCTTGGTGGAAAGGTGTTCTGCAAACAAAATGTACTTTTGGTTAGTGCATAGACCTGATATAACCACCCTGAATCTGATGTTATCTGTGGATATCAGATGTACTCAGAAACTCCAGACCAGGGCATTTTTAAGCGTTAATATCCAACATAACATGTGGAATACATAAAAGACTCTGATTCAAGGCATTTCACTTGGAATTTTTTGAAGCCAGAGGTTGAGATCAGCCTCTTCAGATGCATTACTGCTAAGAATACCTATTGAAAAATAGCATTGGACTCACAGAAACCTAGTTTTACATTTTATACTAATTTTTATTTCCGATTTAAAATGTGATTCAAGATCTATGTTGAAAAATTCTCTGTAAGTGTAGGAAGGCCTGCATGCACAGTCTATAATTACAGCAATAAAGTAGAAGGAACCACTTATTTTGTTGGTTTCTTTTTACAGAACCATTTCCACATCCTCTGTTGTGTGGTGGTTTTTCCAAAAAGAAAAAAAAAATTGTATATATGGTGAGGAGCAGAAAATCCCCCATGAGGTACGTTGATATTTCCACGATGCAAATGGGAAGTGAAAATGGATTCAAGTTTCTTTGAAGTATTAATGGCTGAATGTAAACCACACCAACAACATGTCTCAGGGTAAACAACCATGAATAACACCCAAGTTAAATAGGAAAGGGGGGGAAAAAAGTCTGAGCCAACCCAATAGTAACTGAAGTGCAAAATGCTATTAGAATCAATATTTGCCCCTCTTCCTGGGGAGCTTTCCCCTGGGAAAACGCGGAACTGCAGAAGATTAGACCTTAAATGCAGCTGTGCAAAAGATGTAGCTATTTAACACACCAGCAACGCAAAGCAGAGGAGCTATGTGCTGGCAAAGGACAGTTGGCCTGGGAGGATGAGGGCTACCTGCAGCAAACTCGTGCTACTGGCTCTTGCCCTCTGCAGTCAAGTGAATGGCCCAGCAGAGCTACACTGCAATGACCTGGCTTTCACAGCCGGGCATTATCGGTAGTATTTACTAGTTACATTATGGCAAGGTCCGGATGCTGAGACCCAGGCCACCAGCTGCTGCCTATTATGACTTCACAAAGAAGGCACCAGGCCTTGTGTTAGATGCCTTCCTGATGGAGAGATTTTAAGTCACTGGTAGCTGACTTACCTCAGCTGAAGCTGAAGTTGTGTGTCTAAAACCATGAATATTGGAAATCATCCCCATACTGCACAAGATAAAGTCAAAAAGTAAACATCGGGAGATATAGCCAGTGGCAGGATATGTCTAAATAAAAAGATGTGCTGGCCCAAGCTGGTGATCAGAGCATGGCTAACAAACATATTCAGCCAGTTTCAGTGTGAATGATGTACACAGAGAGGCCTCTGCGCCTCTGCAAGTCAAGGTAGCAGCAACAACCTGCCCAAGAATCAAAGCCGATAATTTTGCCTGGTTTTCTTTCTGAGGACTCAGCCATCTCTATCACACTGCCTTTACCGCCTAAACTACTTAAACATGTAAGAGTGCAATGAAAAGAGGAATTAACTGTTAAAGGGAAAGAATGTGGTTCAATTTCCCTTGTGATAATGTTTTATCATCTTTCTTCATCTACTTGTTCTAACTCAAATTCACCGTGGTAGTTAAAATTTCAGTTTAAAAAGATATATATTTCACATGGGAAAAAAAACCAAAGAAACTAGATAAAGAACAGTCCAGCCATGTTAGAAAACATACAACTTACAAAAAAACCCTGCATCATTCCAAAAAAAACCCAAAGGTCTTTACGATCAAGTCAAACACAATGCAATCTGAACTAAAGATGCTGATTTTGCAAACAATACCATGCAGGTGGACTGCTGTTAACTTCAGCAAGATTTTATAAGCAGGTATGAAAATTAATCAGTGTAGACAGGACAAAAAATCCAAGAATGCTTGAAGATTGGTATGTGCAATTCACATAATAAATAAAATGCAAATAAAAAAGTAAAAAAAAAAAAAAAAAAGATTAATGGAAGTTCTTTAAAATAACAGCAAGGCATTTCCTCATAATGCTGTGTCTGCAGAAATGGTTTTATTTTGTGATGTTAAATTAATGATTGTTATGTATATAAGCACACAGATGTTAAAATGTTTCAGCTGCATCTGGACACTGTATTTATCTTTGAGAAATAGTACCTTCACCATAAATATAGATCAGGTTATCTCAAAATTATTTTAGATTTGGGTTGAATAAGTATTAACAGTTGCAACTGCAAACAGTTTTCTCACAAGGCTGTAGTCACTTAACTGCCAACAGCCAAGTCAGCGTCCCCAGTACCATACAGCCAAGGGCTAATGGAGGTTGAAGGGGACGTGGCTTTCCCTTCTCCTATATTCACAGATCACCTACGTGTCCCTGAGGGTGAGCAAAGTGGGGATGCTCTCAATGTCTTTGGTTGAGGTTGCTTTACATTACATCATTGCTAAACTTTCATGGGCATGGGAATAGGTTCCCAGATTATCCACCTGCCTGGCAACTGTCCTCGTCATTAGGCTAGAGATACATTTGTCTTTCTCAGAGCTGCAGTATGCCACATAGTAGAAGATACCATTGCCTGATAATTAGGCCACTCACTTGAGTTCAGTTCCCTACCCAAATTCAGACAGACAATTTACTAGTGAGTGTACTTCTTAGATAATTTATACAGTCAGCAGCCTGGCAGTACTTCGAGGAACAACTCCCTCCATCCTGCTTCAGCAGGTCTTTGTTCCTATTGAGCAAATAAGCAGCTACCAGCAAAATTCAACCCAGCCCGTCCCTCCATACCTACACTTCAGTGTTACCTATGAACTTGCCACTGGATCTCTTCCACCCCAGCTGTCTAAGCACTAAATATGCAGGAACGGGGGAAAGCAGCAGCAGCAGCAGCTTCTGGCAGCTTTGCAAGTGTATCCTTCATTTCTTCTGCATTTCTTGCGAGCAAACAAAACATTTAGTTTCAACTTGAATATAGTGCTTTGTGGCAAAGCAAATGCAATATGTTGAGGGGGCTTAGGTGAGAATCCCAAACAGATTTACATTTGGATCCTCCAGCCTGAATTGCCTGTCCTCACCTCCATTTTGGCAGCCAAAGAAACAAACAACAAAAAAAATCAGTTATGCCTAAAGCTCTATATTGTGATGTTTTAAATTGGCAGAGCAATAGCTAAAGTTGCTGTTTAGTTGAGTCCTGCACATACAGTAACACAGCACTCTTATTCTAACTTCGCTTGAGCAATTATAGTGACTTTAAATATTAATCCTAATTATAGGACTAAAATGTTTTCATAAATAATTTTAAACACTGTTCTAATGACTAATAAATATAATGAAGAGCAAGTATAAAGTAGGATGCATCCAGTTAAATTACTCTTCAGTGTCCAATATCCATGGCATGTTTAACGATTAGACTTCTGTCCATCTATAAATAATTATAATTATTTGCATTTATTACTATCAAACTCAGTAATTTGGCTAATTACTACAAACTGTAGTTAACATATTTTCAGTTTGCAGTAATAAGTAATTTCTTAATTTCTAATTATCACCATGTCCTTTAAGTCTCTTGTTCCTGTTGCCATTCAGCTTTGATAAAGTGTCAGAAATAAGCCTTCCAAAGTTTCTTAGCAATATATTTTCCTTTATTCATACAATAGATTTTCATCAGTACTTGAGTATGTCACCATGTATTACTTGGAAAGATGTTGCAGCCTGTAGTTTTCAGTGGGGATTGGCCCATTCAATGGCATTCTCATATCCTGACAGCCTTCTTTGTCTTCTACATAATGGCATGCAGTCCCAGTGAAATTCACTCTGAGGCCTGCAGCAGTTTTGAAATCACAATTTGAGTCTTACCGTAACAGGTTCCCATTAGTGCAGTTCTATTTACTTCATTGGAATTACTCCTAATTTACAAAAGTGTTATAATTAGATTGTGACTTTTAGAGCTAGCCTTGAAAAATGAGAGACGTATAAATTACATCAGCTGAAAAGCATTTGAAAAAAGCAACATGACCAGAACTGGTCAGAAATTCTCCAGCAGAATATTTTTCTGCCAGGGAATATTGTTTCACAGAAATCAAAATGTTCTGTGGAAACCTTTCAATACATCATGGAACCCAGGTTCCCTCAGGAGCCAGCCTGCCAGGCAGGTTTCCAACCTATGCAACTCCTGGCCACCACACCTACTCCCTCAGCAACGCACATGAGGGGCTGGTAGACAAGTGAGATAGTGGGAAACCTGGATTTCACCTCCTCAGGTCTCAAGTACTCCACAGGCTGTCTTTTGGGCAACTTTGTAGGCTCCTACAGCTTCCAGATTCCTAATTAACAAAGGGCCTCTAAGAGTCCGGCTTTCAAACTCATTGCTCCTCAGCAGCCTGAGCTCCAGGCTACCAGCATTTATGGCTCCAGCTCATTGTAGCTAGAAGCCTCCAGCCCCATGGCTGGTGACTCTGGGTCAGCCTATTAGAAAGGTCACCCTTATCAAACCTAGATTTACTTTAGTTGGAAATATCATCACTCCTGTCATTAATTCCTTCACAAAACAGAATTGCTTTTTCTCACATAACTCTAACTGGGACTGCCATTGTGCATCAGGCTTTTATGAGCAATGAATTCTAACATTTGTTTTTTCCTGTTGTGCCCGACCACTTTCACACATCCCAATTCACAGTATGGACAGCTCAGAAGCCTTTCACATTTTGTGTGTATATATAGTTCAGGTCATCATGTATCCACAGGGAAGTTCAGACTATGGGGTGCACTCTTCAGAGCCTTGAGCCTTTCAATGTTATTTGTCACCTTGCAGAGAGCCTGCAAAGCAATTTCCCATTCTAACTTGATTGTGTTTTATACCTAGAAGTACATACAGCAGCAGAGGAGGGAGCAATTCAAAGTATTTTCACAGACTGCAAACACCAGGCCCATAAAAATATGAGAGATTGCTCAACTTCCAATTCTCTTCATGATACAAATAAAGTCCGAAGATTAGCACCATTCGTTCCTCTCCCCTGAAAATGTTCTGAGCTGGGAAAACTCTTGGTTTTGCTGCTCACCATTTGCCTTTTCAGTGAGATGAAAGAGCTCTTGAAACACAGAAAGGGAATGGAAATTTCCTTGTGCTGATCAGAATAAATATGTTTATTTTAAAAAAGAGAGAGGAGCTAGTTCTGGCTGATGTTGGAAAGAAGCATGCATGTGCATGTTAGATTAGAGGAACCATTCATGAATCATACATTCTTACCCAAATGTTATCCCTGCAGTTCTACCAAAGTCGGTGTCGGCTCATGTTACCAAGTACACAAGTTCTGGCCTTGAAACATAGACCTGCCCAAGGGCTAGTCTAATTGACACAGCCAGCTTTTCTAAAAATGACGTGTGTTTGCAGATTTGCAAGCTTGATATGTTGTAACAATGCGTCCTCTTGTAGTCTTTCTCCATGTCTTGTTATCTTGCAAGACCTTCGCTGCTCAGCCAGTTTACCCTGTTATCCTCTGAGAAACCTGGGCTGGTTGCCACAGACTCTCTGTGGGATCTTGGCAAGTCATTTGGGGTCAGAATTTTACTCACGCTTAATTTGAAAGTTGTTCCCTTGGTTTTAGTGGGATGACTCAAGGGGTGAATTACTGCACAGGAAGAGTGGAGTTGCGAAACTTTAGCCCTCTGGGTATTTTTGTAAGGGCCAGCTCAAGAACCCTATATTTGCATCTGGATACATGAATGAGTAGTCCTTTTGGTCCTAAATAAATTTGGGAAAGACCACTTCTGAAGAAAATCTGTTGCAAGAGACATCCACAAAGTGAATCTTCTTAAATTAGTCAATCCAAGGAGCTCCTTGTACACTTTGGGATTGGTATACATTAAAATGCCACTTATTTTACCAAAGGATTTGGGTTTTAAGTGCTTTAAGTAACACCAAGTTCTCCCTTGCAACATCCAGGACAATTCTTCTGAAAGGTGTCTTTCCTCCTTGTAGGCATAGTGATGTATAGTGATGTATATAGGACGATGTCTGTTCTTGATACACAAAATGGGGCAGTGGACAGCCTCCCAAGGCACTGTGACGCACAGGTTCAGTGTTCCTCCCTGTTGATTGAACTACAACTTAATCAGCCACTTAAAAGCTGTCCACTTAGCTTTGCTGCTTAAAACAGAGAAAGGCCACCCATTGCAAGTGCTTTGTTCCTTGGTGTCTCCTGAGCACATTTCTGCTTGGCTTAGAGAGGAGCTGGAGAAGATGTGGGAAACAGATTTCTTAGTTCTTTCTTCCTATTTCCCCATTTTCTTTTCACCTTCTTACCAGTCTGGTTAACATAATATGTTTATGAATACTTTCCTTTTCCAAAGTCAGGAAACTCCAGACAAATTAGCACCAGAGTAAATGTATTTCTTTCTCTAGGTGGTAGCTCAAAAACATGAGAATTGATGAAGAGGTCAGAGACCTCTTGCACAAAGGTTGCGGATAATGTGGATGATAATGGAAACCTGAAGGCAAATGTGCTTTCCATCGGCTTTCTGAGAACAGCGCTCTTTCTATGTAAACAGCTTTGGTGTTTAGTGTTTTGCAAAATTTTATATTAATCTCAATTTAGGCAATTAACTCAAGATTATGAATTTGAGCCTAGACCTATACAACGAATCTCAAAGGCTCTGTAAGCACCTCTTACATGTTTGTGCACTTAATTTACTTCCCATTCTCCAGTCCTGAACTTCTTTAATCATTCCTGTGTTGGAAAATTGCTGAACACAAGACATTTTATAAGATTTGCTCTCATAAGTTCAAAACTAGAAAGAGTTTCTTACCTGGGTCAGCAAATGTTTCCAAGAGGTGGTACCTGAGGTTGTCTGCTTAATCCAAGGTCAGAGATATCTAATACAGGGCAAGATTCAGTAGTAAGATCAAAAGCCCTAAACAGGAGAAAATCCTTAGATTCTCTTCATGCCCTGTGCAACTAACAGGACAGGTAGTTTATGCAACTTGCTCTTTATTTATTTTTTATGCAGAAAGGAAATGGAAAACCAATGTAGAAATTAGCTATGCCATTCATGTTCATTGATAGTGGTTTTGTACTTGCCCAGACTTTTTTTCTCTACCACTGAAAAGTGGATTTTGGCAACTGAGTGACTGGTTCAGACACATTCTTTGGAGATAGATCTTTGGTTGCTAACATCTCTTATTCCCAAACCATAAACATCTGTATGTAAGGCATAAAGACTGCATAAATTACAGAATACCAAGCTTTGGTTTCTTAAATTCTGCCATCTACAGAAGAAAAATGTTACTATTAAGTCTTGCTTCCTTATATTTTCCCTTTGTAAACCGGCACCTAACCTACTTGCAGCTGTGGGTCATCTGTTACCTCTGGAACAATGCGTTCCTTTACTTCAGTTTGGGTCCCAATTAATTCAGCTCCAATTAAGGTGTCCCACTATACTCCAGCTGGAGACCTAGCAAGTCCACCCTGTTGCCAGCAGGTGAGTGACTCTGTAGAGCCCCGTCTCACAGTCCTGCCTCCCTCCACTCCACCTGCATCTCATGCGCTAACAGATCAAGTATCACTGAGTCCCTTCAGATTTGCGTGAATGTCCCATGCCTGGAGTGCAGGAATTTGAGAGGTCCACATCTGGAGCACAGCATTTTGAATGCAGTGAAATATATTTCCTTTGGGAGCTTAGAAACTGATCAGTGACAAACAGCCCTAAATCAAGGCATTTTCACTCTCCCCTACGCAACTAAAACAGAGAATTACTGTAACTGGTAAGGATACAGTCATGTAGAGAACAGTGTGGGTTTTCATCTTGACTTAAGATAACAAAAAATCAAAAGGTAGTTCAAAAAGTCTATTGAATTTATTAGAAAGGAGCAATTTTTGAAGACCACTATGGAAAAAGACCTACTGGCTCATGAAAGGGTTTTTAGGAAAAATATTAACAAGTGCCTAGCAAAAAGAGGGCAGGCCAAGCTCTTACAAGCACTAAGCTGCTTTCAATGGCCCTGATTTTTTGTCTGTGTTTTTCTTTCTTAATGCTCAGCCTTACACACCAGAAAAGATGCTGGCTTTCTCTTAGAAACACTGTGCTACCTACTCACGCCCCTGTAAATGAGCTCAAAATGAGCAGCAGCAAAATTACAAATTATTTTAAAGTTGTAAATTAAAATTAGCTGTAATTTGATTCTATTTTGTTGATATTTCTCTGTCAAAACAACTCCGTTTTGCATTATCTCTGTATACTGTTCTAAGAAGACTACAGGTCAGGCTAAATAAAAGGTGTTGAACAGAGGAGACTTACAGATTTTGACGAATAATACTTGAAAATTTACATTCTTCCCACAGGCAAGTCAAACACTCCAAACCAAACTAAAGCTGATTTTCAGGAGATAGGAGAATTTTTTTTTTCTTTTTGAATACTTTTGGATATAAATACATATGGGATCATTCCTAATTCAGAGCCAAACCTAACCCTTCTGTGGTTCACCCAACCCTGTGTTTCCATAAATAAACAGACTGTAAGCATGGAAATTCAAAAGGCAGATGAAAACAGGGGAAACAAAGCAAATTTACAATATCGAGATATGTCACTGTAAAATTTTGCTGGCGCCATTAAAAACACAGAAAGGAAAAGGCACATTGGATACTGAAATTATAGGGAAATGCTTTGAGTACTTTCCTGAAGTTTTACATAACTATATTTCCTAACGTTTCAGATTTCTGCTTTTTCTTCTGTTATCTTTAGGAGGTTTTATGAGAAGATTCATCCTGAATGTAACAGAAATATTTTCTTTTGAGCTTTTGAATAGAAGAATGCAAGTCTTGTTCCATGGAAATAATTTCCAAACAACCCTGCTTACTAGATCTGTTTAGATAGATGAACCAAATTTAAAAGATTTCAGCCAACAACATTTTTAAAGGCACCTGAGGATTTTAGACATATCTCCCTTGCCACAAAAAGGAAAAGAATAGTGTACTGAAGAAACCAGTAGCTCAGCTCCCTAAAACAACATTGAAAACCTCCTCCTGTCTATGACAACATATCTCCTGGACTTACATCAACACTGAGCCAAGTCTCCCCTTAAATTATTGAAGAAGACACGATTTAAGTACTAATAGGAAAATGAAACATTCCATTGCCAAAAAACTAAAAAAATTAAAAAGTACAAACTAAATTCTTTTCATGAATTCCAGCCTGTTTCATGCAACCATTCATTGTCATGGTTTGTATTTGCCACATACTTGCATATTTTTTCCTGGAATACTGAACAGAACTCATACCATAAGTGCTGGCTGTAAATGGTAACTGTAGGAAACAAATAGAGATATAAGCAGATGGGGATTATGCAGAAGCAGCCCTGTGTCGGTGGAATAAGTTACCATCCTCAGCCTGCCACCAACTGCTTATCATGCCCTCATCTCAAAGGTTATCCAGTCATAGAATCATACAATCATAGAATAGTTTGGGTTGGAAGGGACCTTTTAAAGTCATTTAGTCCAACCACCCTGCCGTGGGCAGGGACATCTTCAACTGGATCAGGTTGCTCAAAGCCCTGTCCAACCTGACCTTGGATGTTTCCAGGGATGGGGCATCTACCACCTCTCTGGGCAACCTGTGCCATTATTTCACTACCTTCATTGTAAAAAATTTCTTCCTCATATCCAGTCTAAATCTACCCTCTTTCAGTTTAAAACCATTACCCTTGTCCTATTGCAACAGGCCCTGCTAAAAAGTTTGTCCCCATCTTTCTTATAAGGCCCCTTTAAGTACAGAAAGGTGCAATAACGTCTCCTCGAAGCCTTCTCTTCTCCAGGCTGAACAACCCCAACTCTCTCAGCCTTTCTTCATAGGAGAGGTGTTCCATCCCCCTGATCATTTTCGTGGCCCTCCTCTGGACCCGCTCCAACAGGTCCATGTCTTTCCTGTGCTGAGGGCCCCAGAGCTGGATGCAGGACTCCAGGTGGGGTCTCACCAGAGCAGAGTAGAGGGGCAGAATCACCTCCCTCAACCTGCTGGCTACGCTTCTTTTGATGCAGTCCAGGACACGGTTGGCCTGCTGGGCTGCGAGCGCACATTGCTGGCTCATGTCCAGCTTTTCAGCCACCAGTACCCCACATGCTTCTTGGTAGGGCTGCTCTCAGTCCCTTCATCCCCAGCCTGTATTGATGCTGGGGGTTGCCCCGACCCAGGTGCAGGACCTTGCACTTGGCCTTGTTGAACCTCATGAGGTTCACATGGGCCCAATTCTAGAGCTTGTCCAGGTCCCTCTGGATGGCATCCCGTCCCTCAGGCGTGTTGACCGCACGACTCAGCTTGGTGTCATCTGCAAATTGCTGAGGGTGCTCTCAACCCTACTGTCTATAATGTCATTGATGAAGATATTAAACAGTACCGGTCCCAGTACAGACCCCTGAGGGACAACTGTCTCCAATCTTACAGCAGAGCTGCTGAAGGGGAAACTACTGTACCTGCTGCAGTCAAGACAAATTATCAAAATCCTAGTCAGGCTAACCTCATTTTCATTGAGACAGATTAAGGAGCTTGCATGGGACAGGTGTCACTGTGGGCATGCAAAAGCAGTAGCCTCCAAAAGTCAAGACCAAGGTCCCAAAAGCTATGTCTCTAGCATGGAGGGATCTGGAACACGACATTTATCTGCAGCCTAAAGCACATTCTCCAGACCATGTCTTCCTAACACATGCAGTTGATATTCAAGGGGATGAGGATGAACAGAGTAGAAATTGTCTCAGGCAAGTAGTCCTGATAGGCGACGTTAATATTCCACGTACTGTTTTTAAAGACATGCTCATGCTGGTAGATTTTACTGGATAGGAATATTTGAGAATCCCTGCTATGTTTGGAACTCTTTTGGTATACCGACTATAAACAGATATTATTCTCCATTTTCTCAATCCTTCGTTCCTGGTCACTTGTTTTACAACTGTCTGTTGTACAATCCAGCTTTAAATCCTTGGCACAAATGGCTTTGATATAATTCCAAGCACTGCTCTGGTTTTTTAACCAACAAATGGTTTCCCAAATTCATGTGATTTGGAAGTCTTGTTTTAGTCAGTCACATATGGATCAATAGCTTTGCCCTCTTGCTTTGTTTTCCAAAAAAATACTGCCTTTCTTATATCATTCTTTCTTCTGAGGAGTCATGCTCCAGACTCAGCCAGGATCCTTTTCAGTTCTTCTTTGTCTGCCTTTTTATATAGTGCAAAGCAACCAAAGGGTCTAATTCTTAAATATGGAACTTGTAAACTATTTCTGTGCCCATAGAGTGGGAAAAGAGAGCAGGTAAAATTTTAAAAAGCCTGAGAAAGGAAAATCACACCGAATATCGAAGATTAAACACAGCACAGTCTAATCTAAGGAGGAGGTATACTTTTTTAATTATAATGCTATAGGTAAAGCAGTTCAGCTCCTTCATTCCCGAATGTGTGGATTTCTCTAATGTTCATGCCAGCTGTGCTACTACACTGTTATTATTGTACAGGGAGGGGGATCATTACACCTTTGAAATTATGCTTCCACTTTTTGACGGGGATGGCCTTTGAATAGATGAACAGATTAAAGCACATCTGTATCAGACTAGCAATTGTTGATTCTTTTAAGATCACAAATGACATGAGTTAAGGATGGGAAAAAATAGTAGCATATAGCAAGGAAAAATATCAGCTCTTCCCAGAGTCAGGAAAGTGTTGATAAGGCTTAAAGGAGAGGACAGTTTCAGCAGACCCATACCAAGAATTTTCAGCACTGTAAAAAGAAATTAGCTGAGTCAACCTAAGGAAGAAGGAAAAGGTCTGGTTGGAACAGGATTGATCCTACCATAGGATGGAGTAACAGAGAAAGAAGGGGCGAGAGTGGTACAAAGAGCAAGAGAAGAGACCTTGAGGGCAAGGTAGTCTGCTGCTATGAAGGAGGTGGTTTGGATAAAGAAAAAGGAACAAAGAGGCTGCTTCTTCTTGTAGAGCCAGGCCTCCAGCCACACTATCATATGCCTTCAGCAACAGCAGCAGCATCAAACCTGGCTTCCCAGAGTTTGGGTATAGGCAATGCAGGAAGCAAAGACAGCTTTTTTATTGCTCATGACAATCTTCTAGACAACTGCCTGCTCTGCCTATACACAGACACCTGATCAGCTCTTTGGATCTCAAGTGAATCCATTTCCTAGATGAACTCTTCCTCTGATGTGGGAGTTATCTGTGCATTTTTGGGGATACTACTTAGATGTCTGGTTTCTAGGTGAACATGGTTTTGGGGGAACTAGAGTGGCTTTGAGTCACTTCCAGAGTCTTTGCTCTGAAGAGTCAGGAAATGGCTTCCTTTCCTGGCTTCCTCTCTACTGCCGTTACTTTCCCCACCCTTATGCTGCTGTAAGGTTGGACAAGATCTGTTGGGAATCAAAATGAGGTCACGGGCAAGGTCTCTCGGCCAAGGATAGCATGTCAATTCTGATGTTCTATAGGAGATGATAGTTTAGCTTGAAGCTTTGTCTCTTCAGCCTCAAATTTGCAGAGATTCAATATGCAGCAATTTCAAAAGATCCTGAATGATTCAAGGGCACTTTTATTCATCATTTAGTTATGGACCAAACTGTAGTAAAAGAAGAATTTTAGCTGGCCCCCAGAGTACAGACGTCATCAGTTTTGTGTCCCAGAAACCCTCCAGGAACATATTTTTAGCCTGTCAGAGCTTCTGTACCATCCCTGAAAGGCACCCTGTTATGAAGTAGATAGCAAGAAAAAAAGCACATGCATCTGACATGCAAGGGCCCAGAGCTGTTATTAAAAGAAGTAAATCCCCCTCAATCTACCTCAGCCATTCCTTCCTCTCTCCTTTACATAAGGATGTGAACTCGAGACAGATTATTGCAAAAATACATACTGTTGGATTGTCAAGGCTGAGGCAGAGCAGACCAAGGCTACATCTATACTAACAAAATTAAATGGTATTAGAGTGAATTCTGTGACCTGGATGACAACCAGCACAGTCTGGCCCCGTCTGTATCCTCAAAATCCAAAACAAGGTATCATATCCAAACTGCCTGTTGGGAATTGGGCTTGGCCAGACTATGACTGGGAATTGTCTGGTAGACTACTAGTTGTCCCCTGCTAAAAGTATGTCAAGTACCCTGCCAATAATTTAAGAGATTATTAAATTTCAGTGCATGTGCTTGGACCCTGATGCAATTTAATATACTAAAATAGTTGTAACCTGAGTGGCCATTACAAAGATAATTCAAAATAAGTGTGGGGCAGAAATCACAGTCAGTATGATCACAAATGCCACATGGGTGTCCTGGTTTCGGCTGGGATAGGGTTAAATTTCTTCCTAGTGCTGTGTTTTGGATTTAGTATGAGGAGAATGTTGATAACACACTGATGTTTTCAGTTGTTGCTAAGTACCCTCCTAGTCCAAGGACAGCTCCCATGCCTACTGACTGAGCTAGGTACACAAGATGGGAGGGAACATAATCAGGACAGCCAGCCCAGCTGGCCAATGGGCTATTCCATACCATGTGACGTCATGCTCAGTATATGAATGGTAGGCGTGATCCAGGAAGTACCAATCGCTACCTGGTTATCGGTCAGCGC